>NW_027210819.1:0-190000 GCF_029030835.1 Brachyistius frenatus | reverse complement strand
CACGGTCGCATAGCAGTGCCCCAAAACTACAAAAATAACACTACAGGTGATCTTTAGAAGTGGTTTTGTGTGTGTGTGTGTGTGTGTGTGTGTGTGTGTGTGTGTGTGTGTGTGTGTGTGTGTGTGTGTGTGTGTGTGTGTGTGGGAGGGGGGGGGGTGATTTCACCACCAGGCAGTTTCTTACTTCACTTGCTGCCACAGCAGAGTGCAATGTCAGCAGTTACCAGTCATAACCTTTGGAGCTACTAGTCAATGTCAGCAGTTACCAGTCATAACCTTTGGAGCTAGTAGTGTGAAACTCGAAGCTTTTTTGTGGTGAGGGCTTTAACCACAGCCCACCGGTTGAAGGATAAATAATCAACTGAATAGTAAAAGCTTAATCCTCAGTAGTTAATGTTTATTTACTTGTGTTCTCCTCAGCTGGTGGAAACATGCTGGTGAACTGCATGAGAACAACAAGTGTTGTAAGTCATCAGTCAGGTGTGTTAGTTGGTGGGCGTTTAAGTTTGCAGCCAAAGGTAAGGTGTTTTTAAGGAAGCTCTGTACTCATCCTTCAGAAGAAATTAAACATCGTGTCATTTCACCTTACCTTTCTCCATGCCCGGGCTGTGAGTGTTGTCTGGGTCAGGGTCAACTGAAAGTGCTGCTGTTATAAGAGGAAATCACAGGCTGAAGCACCAGAGGAAACAATGAGCTCAACTTGGAGGGGTTCTCAAGAAGGTCCTCTGTGCGGCTGAAGTAAGGCCTGAGATCACTCGACTTCTGATTCTCCCTCTTTTGTAAAACACTCAGGTCGAAGCTGTGAACAACATCATCCTCTTGTCATCTTTTATCCCACACGATGTGGAGCTGATATCAACCGTTTAAAGGTGGTGTAGTTCAGTGTTACTATCATATCAAAGAATCATCAGGGGATTCGCTAGCTTTTATGGCCTTGAGGCTTCTGTGTTATTTCTTTACATGCTATCACACATTTACTGGGTTTAGATTTATTGTAAATCATAATGGATTAATTGTTCTTTCTGACACTAATTTCCCCTCGGGGATTAATAAAGTATATACCTACCTACCTAATTAGAACCCTCTTAAGTAATAAGAAATACCTAAATATAAGATAAACATTGCATTTGAAGCATCATTATTAGGTCTCTCACTGACAATATTAATGACTATATTGAAAAGACTATGTGCTCTTTAGGCTCGGTGACATTAGGACATTGTGACGGGAGAAACGCATTACAACCAGACGCCAGTAAAAAACAGGGGAAATAAAGAACGAAAGTCGCATGTAGTAATTGATTTGGAGATTAAAATGACTATTTGAATATTATAAATTGGTGACCCATCCCTAGTTTGTGGTTAGTTTCTGGAGTTTTGAAAGTGAAATGTGGTCCCATTCTTGCCTGATAGAGGATTTCAGCTGCTCAACAGTTTGTTGTATTGTTCATGTCCTGATGCTCCAGATGTTTTCAATGATTGACAGGTCTGGACTGCAGGAGGCCAGTTTATCAGCGGACTCTTCTACTAGAGAACCATGCTGTTGGAATACGTGCAGAATGTGGTTGGACGTTGTTCTGATGAAATAAACAAGACCTTCCCTGAAAGAGACGTTGTCTGGATGGCAGCATATGTTGCTCCAAAACCTGAATATATCATTCAGCATTAATACTTCCTTCCCAAATGTGCAACCTGTCCATGCCATGTTCACTAATGGTCCTCTCCTCTTTAGCCCAGAGGATGCGCCATCCATTAATTCCTAAAAGATAAAAAAAAAAAAAAAAAAAAAAAATTATTTGTCAGACCACAGGACAGTTTTTTGCTTTGTCTAAATCCATCTTATATGAGCTCAGACTCAGACTAAGCAGCAGCGTTTCTGGGTCAGGTTTATATATAGTTTCTTCTTTGCATGGTAGAGTTTAAACCTGCATTTGTTTTATTTGTTTTTATTTCTTTATTGAAGTGTTCCTGAGCCCATGCAGTGATTTCCACTCCAGAATAGTGTGTTTTTAATGCAGTGCTGCCTGAGGGCCCGAAGATCACCACCATCCAATATTGGTTTTCGGCCTTGTCCCTTGTGTTCAGAGATTTCTCCAGATTCTCTGAATCTTTTAATGATATTATGAACCGTAGACGATGAAATCCACTAATTCTTTGTAGTTTTACGTTGAGGAACATTATTCTTAGATTGTTGAACTATTTTCCCAAACAGTCTTTCAGAGTGGTGAACCTCTCCCCATCTTCACTGCTGAGAGACTCTGCCTCTATAGGATGCCTTTTTTTATGCACAATCATGTTACTGACCTGTTGCCAGGTAACCTAATTAGTTGTGAGATGCTCCACCATTTTTTTTTTTTTTTTTTTTTTTGCATTACACAACTTTTCCATTCTTTTTTTGACCCTGTCCCACCTTTTTTGAAACATGTTCTTATTGCTTCACATTTTTAAATCATTCTATTCTGTTTTTATTTACATTTTACACAGCGTCCAAACTTCTTTGGAAACGGGGTTGTAGCATTAGCCTGGTGTTACCGGACCCCAATTTCATCACCTAGATATATGGGTCTGGCTGCGCTCCACAGGGTATTGTTTCCAGTCCTTGTAACGATCGGGTGTAGACCTCAGGCTAATTTTGGATCTATTGGATGCATATGCACCAAAACTGTTACACTGCTGCAACTACAAACGCTGGCTTCAGCATTATTGTACTGAAAATGGCCTCTAATAGGTCCACCTTTCAGGGTGGCTGAGCGACCGTTACCTGTGTTTCCAGATATGGTGGCAGCGAATAAAACAGAAGCTGTGAGCAAAGTGTGGCGAAGCCAGCCTATTGTAGAATATCACTTGGGGTAATGGATCGCTGCGTTTACATGGAACTTGTGAGCTAGTGGGTACAACATGAGAAGTTGTGCAGTATGCTTATCGTTCAAGTGGTTAAGTTGTAAAAATCAAAATTTTCCTCAGACGTAGGCTATTACACAAGTTATAAAGACAAACTCTACATGACTAAAAATACAATATATTAGCTTAACAAACTTCCATGGCCACTTACGTAAACATCAGCAAACACAACACAATTGGTAAACTTGAGGCTTACAGAAAATTTTGAGTTCCAACGTCGTGAATACCACGAGGGTTCATATGGACTCTTCTCAAGTACATGGTGAATACAACCCCATTTAAGTGCAGCAAGGCAAGTTTATTTGTGTAGCACATTTCAACAAGGCAATTCAAAGTGCTTCACATAAAACCATTAAAAGCATCAAAACATCAGGCAAAGGAAAAGCAAATTTAAAAACAATTAAGAACATTGATTGAAACATTAAAAACAGTCATTAAAACATTAAACAAGCTAAAAATAGAATGAAAGTTGCAGTGCAGTTTAAGAAATAAAATACAGTAATAAAATGCAGAAATGCAGGAAATTGATCAACATGCTTGAGTCTGGTTCAGTTGAAGGCAGCAAACAGAAAAGTCTTCAATCTTGATTTGAAGCAGCTGAGAGTCTCAGCAGACCTGCAGCTTTCTGGGAGTTTGTTCCAGATATGTGGAGCAGAAAAACTGGACACTGTTTCTCCATGTTTAGTTCTGACTCTGGGGACAGAAAGGAGACCCGTCCCAGACGACCTGAGGGGTCGGGATGGTTCAGAAGGTTGCAGCAGATCACAAATGTATTTTGGCCCTAAACCATTCAGTGTTTTATAAACCAACAGCAGGATTTTAAAGTGGATTCATGTTGGACAGGAAGTCAGTGTAAAGACCTCAAAACTGGAGTGACGTGATCCAGTTTCCTGGTCTTAGTGAGGACTCGAGCTGCAGCGCTCTGAATCAGCTGCAGCGTTCTGACTGACTTTTTACAGAGACCCTTAAACACACCGTTACAGTAGTCCAGTCTACTGAAGATGAATGCATGGACACGTTTTTCCAAATCCTGTTGAGACACAAGTCCTCTAATCCTCGATATATTCTTCAGGTGATGGTAGGCTGATTTTGTAACTGTCTTGGTATGTCTGTTCAGATTGAGGTCTGGATCCATAACTACAGATTTCTGTCTCGATTTGTGGTTTTTAACATCAGAGATTGAAGCTGAGCGCTGACTTTCAATCGTTCATCTTTGGCCCCAAAAACAATGACTTCAGTTTTATTTTTGTTTAATTGAAGACAATTTTGGCACATCCAGTTGTTGATTTGTTCAATGCATTTACAACCTTTGTATGGGATTATAGTCCCCTGGTTATATAGTTATGTAGATTTGTGTGTCGTCTGCATAATTATGATAACACACTTTGTTTCTTTCCATAATCTGAGCCAGTGGAAGCATGTAGATGTTGAACAGAAGAGGCCCCAGAATTTAACCTTGAGGAACACCACATGTCCTTTTAGTGCGCTCTGATGTGTAATTAGCTGCAGACACAAAGTATTCTCGGTCCTTCAAGTAGGATTCAAACCAGTTTAGTGCCAGAGTCCCACCCAGATTTCTACTCTGTCTAGTAGTATGTCGTGATCGACCGTGTTGAATGCAGCACTGAGATCCAGTAATACTAAGAATGAAATTCTGCCACTGTCTGTGTTTAAGTGGATGTCTTTGAAAACCTTAACAAGAGCAGTTTCAGTCCTGTGGTGCTGTCGAAAGCCTGACTGGAAGACATCAAAACACTTATTTACGGCCAAGAAGTTGTTCAGCTGTTGAAAAACCGCCTTTTCAATTATTTTACTTAAAAATGGGAGGTTTGATATTGGCCTGTAATTTTTCATTGTTGCGGAGTCTAAATTTGCCTTTAGCAGATAACTTTGCTTTTTTTTTTTTTTCAAGTGAAAGTGGGATTAATCGCAGTTTAGTGGACCTGGCAAGCAAATAGCTGCAGGTGTAAAGAATAAGGTGAGAGATTAGCTCTACAATAGGAACTATTTAGGACCATCTCTCCCTGTCCTGCTGTTGAAGTGTGTGACATCCAAAGTGGTGGCAGTGTCAAGATAAGGATTTGGCAGTACAAAGAAGTCCTGTACTGCATTTCCTAGGTCATTAGAATAGCAAATCATGGCATGATAAAGCAGAGAAGCTTTCTGTTGCACATCATAATAATTACTAGTGCAACATCACTAAACCTCAGTGACTGGAAGGGCGACTGGTATTTTTAGGTACTGGAGTGTGTTCAAACCACAGTAATGGCAGTTTGTCAAATCAGCAACATATCCTGTCAGATTTTGCTATTATGGACCGTTACGGGATAGATGGTACCTTTTTTGAGACCACAAGAAGAGCAAACTGCAATGTTCTCGGCATTTACAACAAACCAGAGTTAAAATATGTCACTGACTTATGTCTCTGTCTGGCTTGACATTAATACTTCAATCAATTTCATAGTCCAGCATCTATCATTTGTATTTCAAATGTAACCCATTCACTAGTTTTACACATTTGCTGTTTAAGACTTTTTCCTAGATTTCTTTTAATTTTTATTTCTGGAAAGGTTTCATATATAACCGAGTATGGACTTGTTTCATTATGATCTAACAGGTGACTGCTAAATATACACATATACTTGTGTGCTATACCTCTATACTAAAACATTTAGTAGTGTTCTTTCTTGGCCTTGTTTTTATGTTTCCAGTTTGTGGCATCACCGTCATGTTTTAGAAATTTCTTAAAACCCTAATTTCAAATATGATGCAAATCACATGGTGTTGAATGGAGGGCTTTTTTCTTTTGGCTACTGGCCTGGTGAAGATCAGGAGATAGTAAAATACCAGTGCGCTTTGTTCTGCTGGGGATGATTTTACACAACACCCAGTGAAAAACCAGTTTGTCCAGTTCCTTTGTTTACCTGTCCTGCTTCTATAATAGCCAAACCTAAAACCAAGAGCTGTTTACTGTTGCAGCATAAGCTATTAAGATTTGATCTCATAGTGGATTTACATTGTATGTTGCCTTTCTGAATGTTCGAGCTCCTACTAATCTCCAGTGGATTTAAAGCCAAAGAAAAAGAAGCACTTAGCCTCGGCTTACAATTTTAGCCCAGATTGTACCTCAGACGTGTTCTAGGCTGGTAAATGAAGTGTACTCGTGGATGATACACAGATTTTAAACAAGAATATCCCTTATGTGAACTCCCAAGTGAAGAAATTTGAAAAAAAAAAAATATATTTGGTAGGTAGAGTTTCTGGCCAAAACACATCTCCAAAATTTATGTGACCTTGGCCTCAGGTGAATTGTTGGATTTTATTCGGCTGGATGAAAGTTAAAATTAGGAAACAATTAAGATATTACTTTCTATACTTGTTTTGCATTTATCTTTAATTTGGGTTTAGAAGAAATGAATGTCCCTTGTGTTGATATAGGTGATGATTTTAAGTAGTTGCATTGCCAGTTTAGCAGCTCTTCAGTGTTCAGCTGCCAAGATAAACCACTCTAACGTGTTGGCTCAGGCTGGGATAAGGTCAGGCTTTGCCAGTTCTGCCGTGACTGTTTCACACTGTGCTCTGTGTCGTCCCATAGGCGCCAATCTGTTACACAGCGAGACGCTGTCTGTAAGTCACCAGGCTTTCATGCAGTGTTTGGCATATTAGCCTCATAATGAAATTACAGACGGGCATATATGGTCTTATATGATTATATGAGAGAGAAGCATGCTTTGCTCTGTTGCTTTAGCCTGGCAGCATGTTAATCATTCTTTGTGAATCAACTGCTTGGAAAGGATGATACATGGCTCAGCCAAGTCAGATTTCCCCCCGCTCAGAATCGTCCAGCTTGAAAACTCAAAGCTTTATAAAATAGACCAAGCCATAAAAAGATGAATCTCTTTTTAATACTGATAGAGAAAACAAAGTCAGTGACCCGAATCAACCTCCTGATAAGAAACATAAATTTTTCCAAGTAAGGGCTGAATTATGATTGACACCTCCAGACTGGCACAGTTTGGATCATGTTCAACTATTATTGCCAGCTTTGTATTATCAAGGCCTCAAATGAGGCTCACACTAACTGCTGCCTTTTGCATCATGTGACCGGCTCGCCCTCCTCAGCTGGTGCAGCAGATTTATGATTAACCTTGTTTCACTGTGGTCAATCATCAACCTGTCGTAGGTCACAAAGCACTTTTGCTGCTCTGCTGTTTTTCTAACAACAGACATCACATAAAATACAATATAGCATCCAGAACCATTAACTTAAACTTGTGCTGTTAAAAAGTAGTATACATGTTAAAAACAAATCAATGACAAGTATCTTTTTTTTTTTTTTTTTTTTTTAAGTTTTCCATCTCTGTGTTTTGGGGTGTTCCTTATGCATACCACATGGCAGCCAAAATATCCTAAAAGAAAACACTTCCCTATCTTGGGTGATCTTTTAGTCTGTGTAATTTTGCCACAGTCCTCCTTTGTTTTTAGAAAACCATTTAGGAAGGAAAGCGCCGTCCACGGTGCATCTGTCAGCTTCCACATTAGCTGCCCCCCCATATCTCCTCTCCTATGTGTTGGCAGTGGCAGCCACTAGGCATCCCTGTGCCGGGACCCTTAAAGAGTCCTCTGTGTCTCATGAGCACACAGCCAAAGAAACATATCAGTCTTTTCTCTCTCCTCATCTCCTGTCTGGCAAGAATATAGTGCACCTGCAGTGTTAGTTAGCCCAGAGCTAATGCAAATCAGTGTGTGTCTCATCAAAGGCTCGATAAGACTGCTTTCTGTGTATGACATGGCATATTAATGATTCAGCAGTTGCCTACAGAGTTAAACATGGTTTGACAGAAGCGTTGACCACTGAATGTGAAGTGTTATTGTGTGTGTTTTATGCTGATTAAGTTTGAACAGAGGAATATGGGCCTGACATTTGTGTTGTACCAAATGCTTCCGCCGACGAGATGATCTTCACCTGTTTGGTTAATAAGCCCAGTGGGCCCACTGCTGGGTCCACTCTCTTACTGCTTGCTGGGCAAACCTCAGTTCATGAGAATAGCAAGCAATCAGAAGACGCAATTATCCACATCAGGCATCAAATTCTGTTGCCTAGCCCAAAAGATGGATGGTGCCTGTTTTTCCATAGTTACCTTATGCAAGGTTGTTATGCACCAAGGTATTCCATAGAGTTACTTGCTGTAACAGCGTGGGGCGGTTAAAACCACCCGGTCACTCTTTGCCCTCAGAAGCCACAGTGAACTACATGGAGACTTCAGTGATGTAATGATGATGACCTGATATGTCAGAATACAGGTTCTATGCAGCCAGAGGGTGAAAAATAGCAGCATGATCTTTCAGAATATTTCATATATCTTTTGTAAATGAGGATTAGCTGATAATATCTGCTGCCTTAAAACACTTAGAGAAGATGCTGTGGGTTTTTTTGCCCTCTGAAATATTAAATTATGGTCCTCAGCTTTGGCTAAAGCTTTTCCTCTGACATTGGGGTGGAACATCTGCCCTTCCCAGAGATTTAACAGGAAACATATTACAATGGAGAACACTGTCATCCAACCCAAACCTGCCATGACTGGGCAGTTTGGTATGTGTTTATCAATTCCACCGCATACGTTTGCAGATCTCTGAATTATTAAATCATCACTGCCAGCAGGATCCAGATGATTGTTCAGGCAGTTTTTAGTCAGTTAACTGAAATTGGGGAATTTGTGATCGGAATAATTCATGAAAATTCAAGACATCTGCTGCCAAATCAAGTATTTTTGATCACAATAATCACAAAAATACTCCGTGTAATTCTGGAGGGACTGGTTAAGAATAGGCTGACTTGATGATCCCTTTGCAGAATAGTCAGCTTTTACTGCATTTTTGGCAACCAATGGGAACTAGCTGAGTATTTACTTTCACTGTCCACTTTATTAGGAACACCATACTAATAGGGTAGGACTTTTCCTTGATCTCCAAAAAGCTTCAGTTCTGAATCCACAAAAATGTCTGAACTGTTCACCATGGGTTTATACTGTTGATGACAAATTGTTTGCCTCAGCAAAAATTTTAATTTATCAGACCAAGTTATGATTTTCCAGTTTCCAACTGTCCAGTTTTATTGAGTGCCTGCAGCAGGCTCACGGGAATGTAACCTGATGTGGTCTTCTGTTTGATGCATTACACTACTGCCACATGATTGGCTGGTTCAATCCTTGCATGAACTGCACTGGTGTCCATACTGCTTCAGTCTGTAAAAAGTATTTTTGGCACTCTCAACCTCAACAAAAAGTGCTGTTGTTTGTGAACACCAGCGTAACGGCCCGGTGTGATCCCAGCTTTTTACAGCTGCTCTTTAACTCTGTCTTCCTGTCTTTAACAATAGTATTATGCAGACGGAGGGGTTTCAATTGCAGGACAAAGTTTTCTGTTGGGTTCAGAGGATGCAGTGTCATCCCAGACATTTGCAGGGCCAAGAGAACCGGTTCTGACTCTTTCTGTCCACTTGCTGTTATCCGAGAAGTCAGTGAAAGCCATTGAGGAAAGAATCTGTCTGAATATCTACAATGCTGACAATCATTGTACGACATCGTGTCAGCCAAAGATTTTCTTTCCTTAAAGCAACCCCTGAAGCAGAGAGCTTTTTATTTTCCTGCATTAATAACATTAATAACTGACATTATCATGACGTTTTAGAGAATTTGGATGACAAGGTTTGAATAGTTTTGGTATAACTTTATTTAGCCTGGACAGTAGTTACCAGCAGTGGTAATGTTCACTCTGAATCACATAGATCAACTGTCTTTGAACGTGACTACTGGAGGGTTGGTTAGTGTTCAGTCAGTCTTTTCCATGATGGATTAAATCCACCTGAGACAATTGTTCTTTGTCAAAAGTCCTGTGATCTCCTTTAAAAAGATTCCCCCCCTCCCCTGAAGGCCGTTGTCCCATCCGTCCTGCTCCAGTGACTGGTTGGGGCTGTTTGATCCGATGGGGAGCGGTGAGTCTGAAGCTGGAGGGCTCTGATAGCTGACATGCAGCATGACATATGAAATTGATCCACCCCCAACAACTTTTCTTGCACCCAATAATATCACATGTTAGACTCATTAAAAAAGCAATTATAATAGAGTTCCTTTTCTCCTTTGTCTGTTTCACTTACACAAGGGTGTCATTTTCAATGATATAAGATTTATTTTTCAGTTATGTTTATATTGTGCCAAATAATAGTTATAGTTATTTTTGGTCACTTTACATAGGAAGGTCAAGTCCAGTCTGTAAGTGTAGTTAGACCTTCTGGTATTATATCCAGTTATATATTATAACCTCATATTAAACTAATATATTGAAACTAACCATTGCCCTTGAGCAAGCCACGCGGCTTTCTCCACTGCAGAGAGAGAAAACAACGTCATTATTTAGTTAGACATGTTCTTTATTAATGTTAGGCAACACAGTATCTACCTGGTTAATGATCTTAAACAGAGGCAGTATTAATACGGCAGCTGTCTGAGGGGAGATCTGTTACTCTCTAATGATCACTGCAGGGATCATCATTGCTCTTCCCAGTAACGTTTGTCTTAAGGTCTATAGTGTGTGACCGTGGTCACTCATGTCAGTGTGTGTGTGCTTAAATCTGTATTGAGCAGGTGTGATTAGTTTCTTGCCAATATCACCTAAAATAATTTCACAGTTAATTGTGATACAGATGTTTTATGAATGTAAAGTATGTTTTTTACAATGCACGTGCATAAAATCTATCTTGAAAGTAGACATTCCTTTTCAGTTATTTGCTCTACGCAATAAACAGAAAATCAAGGATTTCTACCTTTTAGTAACATTTATTGAACAGCGACATCACTTTTTAGACAACAGCTGCGGTTTGATTTTAAGGGTAGGAGCAAGTGAAGGAATTGATTTACTAAACATATCACTTTATTGCGTTCGATGCCCATCACTTACATTATGGCCCTTTGAACTCTCTGACAGCCATTGTATCACATGGGATTCCCTTATGATGGCTGAAAAACAGAAAGCACTCATGCCTTTGACTGGATTTTCCCATCATGCATCTTCATTATCCCTTCCCTAATCTCAGGGCAAAGATAAGTCATCTGAGTCTTTGTCACATAATACATCATTCTTGCACTCCCCAGGAGCTGGGCAGCCTCTGGGACTCTTCCAGTTTGCCATGTGGTGGAGAGAATTGTAACAGAAGGTGAACTTTAATTGCTGTAATTTTGCCAGGACTCCTCCTGGCCTATATTTGATTATCCAGAACAGGCCTTTCTGAAATTGTACAAGTAAGGCAAAGAACACAAGTAGTGCTCTTTACACCAAGAAGTAGGGATTTAGTCAGTGCCAGTTTGTTTGTGTAAACTGGTATATGACCCATAGAAACGCACATTCAGCATAACTCTACAACTTTACAAACAAAACAAACATTTTCCAATAAAATACAATGCAGTTCAATACAATACAATAAAACATATCCATTTAGTTAAAAATGATTCAAGTATCAGAATGAGTCATTCAGCTGGATGATGATCCAAATCATTCCAGCTGCCTGTTGAAGGTTTCTGTATTTTAGCCTGGAAATCAGTCAGGAATCAATCAGGAAACTTTCACCACAGCTGGTTGATTCGATGCCCACACATTGTCTACCCTGTATTTATCTTATAAAACCTAACAAACTTCTTTTTGTTTCTTCAAAATAAATACTGTTTACTCTGACATTTTTTTTTTAACTTGTACTTATTTACTTGTACTTTAAAAGTGGGCTTTACAGAGTGTCCAAATATGTCTTTGGTACGATGTCCATTGTACCTCCGGCTGGAACAACAGCAGACTATTTCCTGAGTGGATCTTCTGTATTGCTTTGGCTTTTGCTAAAACACACTCTTCTAGTCAACATCAATGGAAAGGTTGTGAAGAGCGGTAATCCTCAAAATACCAGTTGAACGTAAATTCAGTTGCACAATCATGTGATTTCCTGTTAAAAGATGAGAGTTGTACTGGGAGTTTTACCATCTGAAACTGTACAGATTTAATATGAATGATTTATACTCCATCACACCATAAAGAGAGAAGGAGCACTTTTAAAGGAATTGTGAAATGATAGATTAATGAGTCAGCGTTGTTTTTCTATACCTCTAAAATCATGTTACCATCCTGGTTACAGGTGAGCAGTGGGTGAAGTTACAGGGGAGGAAGTCAAATAGGTGCAGGCTGCAAAATAGGGAACATTTGTGCAGCGGTGATGTTACACACTGTCACTTCTGAATTAAAGAGACAGAAAGTTATGATTTCCAGTTACAAAGAGACTCGCCCACCGCTGGGAAGCGTTCAGGTGTCTGGATATTGGTGGCAATGAACGCCGCGCCACTGGCAGGTGAACTTGCGCCAATAAGCAGGCGAATAAACGCGTCACAGCGGGCTGGTGGCGTTGTGCTGTTGGTCAGTTGAATGAATGCTGTGCAACTCGCCGGTGACGTTGCACCATGAATTGTCCAAATGCCTCAAAATTCAAATTAAGAGCCTTGTAAGAGTTTCACAAGAGTCCAGCAATATACTTGGTTTCACCTAATCTTGTTCTTTAATTACATTTTGTATTCTTTTTTTTTTTTTGCTTTTTTTTTTTCTAAAGAAAAAATGTGTATGAAAATATGAGCAAATACAATAATTGTCAATTAAACCAAACCAAAGGTTTAAACTCTCAAATCTTTGTTATTGTACATTTTGACCCCTCCAGAGATGGAGGAAGAAAGGTTTAATGAATGTTGACAGTTCTGTCAAGTTTTCAAGAAAACTCAGATTTTCGTGGGTATTTTCAAACCTGCTTTGGTTTCAGAAGGTTTTTTCAGAGTGCTGTAGGTCTTAATGGGTTAAATGATGGATTCATGAACTGTAATGCAGCTTTGCAGACTGGTGAATTACAAATATAAGCTATAGCACAATACTGATTTTTCACACAATGACGGTGTTTCCTTTCTTCACAGATAACATCGACAAGAGTGAACTGAAGTCATTCTTTGAGAGCAACAGTTCTCAGATTTATTTTATCTTCTATGAAAATTTCATTACACTGGAAAGCAACTTAAAACAAAAAGGTAAGTACCATTTTGTTTGTCCACTCACTAGTTGGCTGCTGCCCTCAACGATTGATCAGTTATTACCTTTTGTTCCTGCTCTGTATGATACATGACATGGCAAAGATTATTTTCTCTGCTCCACAATTTAAGTACATTGAGCGTAAGCGCTTAGAGAATCATTTTCTGATTATGTCCAGTATGATTGTGCGGACTGAGCCGGCCTCCAACACTTTGGGGGTAGGAGATTCTCTCCCTCGGGGTGTATCCGCTCATGGTAACACAAAATGGTCCCATAGTATTGTTACATTATTGATGAGGCTAATGCAGTACAGCTTCAGGTTATGTGTTTAAACCTCTTACTAAAAGCTCTTTCTTTTCTTTTCAGGGAACAAATCTCAAAGGGAGGAGCTGGACTCCATCCTCTTTATTTTTGAAGTAAGTTTATGTGCTGATTTGTACTAAAAGTTGCTACAACCTGTTTACTGCTGGACTCGAGGTGGGATCATAGCTTCCACTGAATTTAGAAATGAAAGTCAGATGTGCAGCTCAATCATTTCCCAGTCGGCGTTCAGTCCACGTCTTGTTTTTAAAACCCAGGTTTGTATGCAAATCAGGGAAGGTCTGTCTCGTTCCTGTGTGCTACATGTTGTTGGCTCTATGGCCCCTCCCTCTGTATTTCTGAACGCAGGTTAAAGTCCCCTACCTTGTTCTCCCACCTGACTGCGAAGGCAGATCAAGTTTCCAATACAAACAGTCAGCTCTCCAGTTACATTTGCTCAGGGCAGAGCTGGAAAGAAGGCAGATCACTTTTTGTCCCTTTTTGTACGGTATGGCTTGTCCTAGTTTTTGATCACCTGGGAGCAGTGTTGAAGTGTTCCTTAAATTGTGTCTAACACTGAGTAAGTCACTCCAGCTACAGTAAGAAAGCACAGAAGAGGATCTTTAACTTTATAATCATCTCCAGTTTATTATAGTATCCTGCTATCCTGCTATAGTGTGCCTGCAGCTATGGATTCCTAATTGCTAGTCAGGCATATCTAATGCAACTTGGCCTCTTAAACACATGTTTTCATGGTATTATATTGTTGTGCTGTCTGGATGATAATGCACGTGGTAATGCAATTCAGAGCGTTAAAAAGCTTTGTATCTATCGCCATGTCCCACTTTTTGGATGTTATATATAAGTTTCTAATGAAAAGGAAAATTGGTGAACCCCTCCTATTTTAAAGAAAGGACAACTTACTGGGTTTCTTCACTTTTCACTAAGAAAGCCACCTTCCACATATCCAGCCTTCTGACCTGTAAATAAAGCCTGGATTCATGCCTCCTACATATTTATGGAGTCATCTTTTCTGAAAGATCAAATATTGAAAGCAGCTTAACCCTCATTTGTCCCTATTTAGCCCCGCCTGTGCCAACGTGTGCTTTTCCCCGTGCACTGAGCAGATAAGCTGGCTGTGAGTGGTGTGCAGGACAGATACAGGCTGCTTTGATCCGGAGCGTTGCTGCTCTGTGCGGACTTTCTCTTTACACCGTATTAGATTAGGCTTGTTGGATCATATATGGTCATGAATGTGATGTCAATGAATATGTGTGCTCACAAACATGCACTACTAATGTGTATTATGTTATCCCAGAGTTTATATTCATTAACATGGGGACTTGGCATATGTAGTAACAGATGAATTAATAACAATATTTTCAGGCAAGTATATTGAGTAATCTGATCATTTTCTTTTCTGAAACAAGCAGATATGTAGAGCTAATATTGAATTTAAGTATATAGCTTATGTGTTATAAACCAAGTTTCCCAATGCAGGGATATTACTTTCTGTAGATGGTATCATACATTCTAGATCCAGGAACAAACCAACCAATACAGGAGCCCTCGCAGCCTTTGTCCAGCCTCAGAGCAGTGAGAATGGCCTATGAATGGATAATGGCTGGAACAAAAGCCATTTTGCAGCCCGTGCTTGGCGACACACTTTAATGCTGTATGACGGGTTAAGAAGAACAGCACAGTTCAGCGTTGCTTCCCTTGTACTTCTTTCTAAGAATTCCCATGGAAAGCCACATTTCTGTGCTCATGTCTCCAGGGAGATAATGTGCTTCCTCACTCTCTGTCACCTGACAACCTCCTTGCATTCAAATCTGGCTGACACACACAGTACATGTCTCCAGCATGTGTTTGCTCCGAGCTGGCTATGTGGGGATTACTTTGCTGTCGTGATGAGGTATATGACCCCTTTTTGTGGGCTGCTGTGGGGGAGTAGGATCTCCCGTGCTGAGTCTGTTTGGGTAATGGATATCTAGAGGGGGTAATCTTTTGTCCCTCTCCCTAAACTCGGCTGGAGCACTCCACCCCCACCCCACCAGAAGCCATCGCCATTCCCTTCCAGGATTTCTTTGTGTATGCTGCCACAGAGGCATCCACCATGGCAGCCGCTGATGCTGCATGAGAACCGGCAGATCTGATATTTGTGAGAATGCAACAGCATTGCTGTGGATTCAGAATACAAAGATCCCTTTTCATCTCTCACAGCACCTTTTATTTTAATATAGCTTCAGTGTAAGCTAAGGTGTTTAACACTAATGTATTCTGTACCCTTCTACAAACTTTGATCTGGTATTGATTGACTATTATTATCACAGAACAACTCCTTTTCTCCTCCTCTGTTTTATTTTTATTTTTTTTATGGCCACATCAGATCTCAACATTTTGTGTCAAACTCTGCAAATTTGCAATTGGGACCCTTAAAATGCTTCAGGAGGCTTCAGGCAGTTACAGTACATTTAAGATTTTGCAGATGCAGTAAATCAGTGGTCAATAAAATGTGTGTAACTCAGGTGTTTATGTTGATTAGGCAGCGAAACCTGGAATACTGTCTCACCAGGTAAAAGCTCCACGGAGCTGCACACCATTCATGCACAACAAGGGTAGTAGTCTCAGTACTCTAAGATCCACCCTTGTATTTACAAAGAGAGTTTTAGACCATCAATATTTGGTGTTTATACAGTAGTTGGTATTTGAGACAATGTCTGTTTTCGATTGGATTATTTTGTGTGTCCCTCTGGCAGCCATTTCTATATTATATTGGCGTCAAGATGACTTTTTTCTAATCACTTCTTATGTCAACTCTTGCTTCTGCACAGCTCCAATGTGAGCAAGTCTTTACATTTCATTTAGCTGACGCTTTTAACCAAAGCGACTTACAATAAGTTCATTTCAACCATGAGGGTTCAGAACCAGAACAACAAGAATCAAGAAAATACAATTTCTTCCAGAAAGCCAAACTACAAAGTTCTATTAGTAAGCTCTATTTTAAGATACTAAAGTTCTACTGTTCAAGGTAAAGTCTGAAGAGGTGTGTTTTTAGTTTGTGGTGGAAGATGTTCAGAGTTTCTGCTGTCCTGATGTCGGTGGGGAACTCATTCCACCATTTAGGAGCCAGGACAGCAAACAGTTGTGATTTTGTAGAGTGTTTAACTCAGTGAGGAGCAACAAGCTGATTGTTAGAAGCAGAGCGGAGGGAGGGGCTGGGATGTAAGGTTGGACCATGTCCTGGATGTAGAGGAGGAGGAGGAGGAGGAGCGGAGTAGTGCGAGTGAATCTAGGAGGTTAAAGACCAGTTGAGCTGCTGCATTCTGGATGAGCTGCAGAGGTCAGATGGTACTAACAGGTAGACCTGCCAGGAGGGAGTTACAGTAGTCTAGGTGTGAGATGACCAGAACCTGGACCAGAACCTGCACCTCCTTCTGAGTGAGAAGAGGACGTATTCTCCTGATGTTGTGCAGCATATATCTACAGGAACATGTTGTTGCAGTGATGTTGGCAGTAAGAGAGTTGACTGTCGAGTGTCTCCGAGGTTCTTATCAGTCAGGGTCGGGATAACAGAGTTGTTGAAGGTAGTAGTCAGGTCGAGGGTGGGAGAGTCTTTCTCTGGAAGGAAGAGCAGGTCGGTCTTGTGGAGGTTGATTTCCAGGTGGTGTGAGGACATCCACTGAGAGATGTCAGTCAGACAGGCAGAGATTCATGCTGCTACCTGTGTTTCAGATCGGGGAAAAGAGAGGATCAGTTGGGTGTCATCAGCATAGCTGTGGTAGGAAAAGACATGCGAGTGAACGACAGAGCCGAGAGAGTCGGTGTACAGAGAGAAGAGGAGGGGACCCGGGACGGAGCCTTGAGGGACACCAGTAGTGAGAGGACAAGGTTCAGACACAGATCCTCTCCAAGTTACCCGGTAGGTGAGGTCGTTGAGGTCGGATGAGAACAGGGAGAGAGCAGAGCCTGAGACACCGAGGTCCTGAAGGAGGAAAGAAGGATCTGGTGGTTCACTGTGTCCAATGCAGGAGGTTACCAAGGTGAGAACTTGATTGGGATGAAGATGAAGTTGATGGAAATATAGTTACAGAAGCTGGGTTTGAAAATGAGGACCGCATATCATCTATCTTTTTAGTAAAGTAGTTGACAAAGTGGCTTGGTAGAAGGATGGAGGGAGGAGGAGGAGTGGGGGGGGGGGGTCAAGGAGGTTGGAAAAGATGGAGAAGACTTAGCAGTGAAAGGTTCTGAAAAGCTGCTGCTAAAAAACAGCAAATACACATCAAGTGTGAGACCACGCTCTGTTTTAGAGGACTGTTGTATCTGAGTGAGCTTCTCAAGCTTTAAGGGACTCCAGTTTGTTTGCGGGATAGGTTAAAGGACAGGTTGTGGGACAGGTTGTGGGAAAGGTTAAGGGACAGGTTGCGGGATAGGTTAAAGGACAGGTTGTGGGAAATGTTAAGGGACAGGTTGCGGGATAGGTTAAAGGACAGGTTGTGGGACAGGTTGTGAGAAAGGTTGTGGGACAGGTTGTGGGACAAGTTGTGGGACAGGTTAAGGGACAGGTTGTGGGAAAGGTTGTGGGAAAGGTTGTGGGACAGCCCTAGACCAACAACACTCAGACGGAAATGTGTGCACGTCCCTTTGTCTTCAGGATGTGACCTCACTATGAACTGTAGTCCGTCATCCGGACCTGACTCTGCATTTTGAATTCCCCCCGTCATCCTCTCTGTGAATTCCCGCCATCCCCATTTAGATTTGAGGCTTGACTTACTTATGTAGTTAAATCTGTGTTTTTACATGTTGACCTTGTGTTGGATGGATAACTGACTCGGGACAGAGCAAACGTCAGGGGATTACGTTCAAAGAGTCCGAATGTTTTCTTTCAAAATTGCAGCACATCAGGAGCGTTTGCCTGATTTCCTTTCATTTAACCAGAGATTAAGAACAACATGTTTTGATGTCCCTGGACAAAATAGCAGCACGGTTATAAGAGTCACACAAAACACAGTGAACAGAGGAAAATGGAGGACTTGAGAAAGGAAGACCTTTTAAGTTGGACTGAGGCTTAATATTCTTTACCTGGCAGAGCTCGTGGCAAACATACGACTGACTTACTTGCGTTCATTTAAATGCCACACTGAACCTCAACATGTGAACGCTGTGTACATTAATTCAAAATAATAGTAAGTAGGCAATTAATAACAGTGTAAGTCTGTGTCATGGACGGCCATTTACTGTCCTATTTGTTTCTTGTACCATCTTCTTCTAAATGGATATCTCGGGTAGAGTAACTAAATGTTGGCTGTTGTGTCAAAAACACTTTTCGTCCTAATTTTCACTTTTCTCTAATTTCTTCTTGTATAGTTATGATCAGTGTTGTGAAAGTTACGTTTAAACTGTAATGGGCTACATATTCGTAGTTACCCTGTTAAATATGTAATAAGTGATGTAAGTATTTGAGTTCATGTTAGTAATGAAACTTAGAACATTTAATCACTCTTCTAAAATATGTTTTGAACAGGGCAATAAAGCTGAAAAGTTCCAGAAAATACATGTAAACTAGGCAGTTCAAACCTCACAACAGTACTCAAACCTAACAACTGTCAAACTGTTATTAAAAGATCTTCCATATGACTTTTATTAACATCGGAGCATTTGGATTTTAAGGCTACTGTTCATAATATTTTGATACCGTTTCCAAAATGAATCTTTGTACATGTTTGTTTTGTGCAATGGCGTCGCCAACCGCCTTGTTGGGGTTTCTATGCACTTTGATTGTAGGAGGTGAGAATTCAACCAAGAGAACCATAAAACAACACAGCTGTTTACTGGTTTGTAAAGGTTTTTCAAATGCAGCTCCTTTGTAATCAGATTACATTTACATTTATTTTGTAATTTCCCTGCATAACTCAATTACTCTGAACTAGTTACTCCCCAACACTGGTTGTGACTGACGGTTCACCAGCAGGGCAATATTGATCAAATTAAATCATGTAGCTCTGGTCTGCACATGGAACTGACTGAGATGGATTTTGTGTACATTTTATAGATACAGAACACTTTTTGTCTCGAGCAAGAGTATTGATTTGCCAGCTTAAAAATGTTATTAGCTCCCATCATGAAAAGAATTCAGCAATGGACAGAGAGGAAGCATGCTGCTGCTCTCAGACCAAAGAGGAATCTGAAGCTGATGGCTGAGTGAACTGGCATTGAGAGGGGGAGTGGGGGGGATCAGTCTGATTGTACTCTGCTGCTGCCCCCCACTGGCCACAGGTGAAAATTAATGACGCTGTTCACACTTGACGTTGTTTTGGAGTCAGTGTCTCATGCCTTAAGCTGTATTTAATGTGTTACTAGTTTGCTACTTTAATTCATAAATTGATCTTCACCAAAAGGAAGACATTTAGTTAGCATGTAAATATGTTTATTTACATTGGCCTTACCTGGTCCACACTGTTGGGACTTACCTCACTAAATATTTTAAACAATGCAAGTGTGTAACTGCTGTCTTTTTGCTGCAGTGCTTCAGGCCTACAGGTGATGCTCGTATCGGGGTCTCATTCCCTTTGTCCAACAAAATATATTCCGTCGTATTGCAAAGAACAAAGCTTCTGCATTTTAATTTATTCCCTCCACTATTTATTACTGTTTTCCAATCTCTGTTTTGTGATGGGGTTGACTCACTGCTCATGTTCTGATTACTGCATGCACGTGTCTATTTGTGTCTGTAGTTTCAGTGTATGTTTGTAGGTTAGCTATTTCATCGTGCAGTCGTCTCCAAGTTGTTAAAAATCATAAACAAATTGTAAATGAGTGAATTGCTTCTGAGAGTTCTGCATCTCTACTGCTGCCATCAGAAAGCCCTTGAAGACCACCTCTGCGAGCAGTGGATTCGGTGTCATGTTCAGGCTCTACTGCTGGAAACCTAAGTGCGGATCATGTAAATTTGTCAAGGCTGCTGTTGTACCACTATAATGCCCCTATCTTAATGCTGGAGTATGGCTGCAGATTAGAGTAACTCCACCAACCTCCAGTCCAGCAGACTTTGCATTCGCCCCATATCAGCCAGTAAATTCCTCATTGTTGCAGCCGCCGTTCCAGCTCCACAGGGAGGTTTTTTCTGAGCTATCGTCTCCATCTCATTCCCACTCTCTCTTCCTGGTGCTCTGTGAAGAGAGAGAAAGATGATGTTATTGTGTCCACACACACACACACACACACACACACACACACACACACACACACACACACACACACACACACACACACACACACACACACACACACACACACACACACACACACACACACACAGGGAAAGGCTTAAGCAGGCTACCCTGCTGTGTTACTGCCTAGCATAATGTCTCTGCTGGCGCAAGGAGACAGAGTGTACGGAGATGTAATAATCCCATGTGGGATCAATACCAATGTGCAGTCACACGCCTGTACACGCATATCATCACGTCTGTGGATCAGAGAGAAGTTGAACAGCAAAGATAGTCATCCTGCGTCCCCTTAAAGTGACGTATGCCTTTCAATATTTCCGCAGTCATTGATAATGACAAGGATTAAGTCTTAGAGGAGGAGATGGGAAAGTTAAAGATGGAGGATGATGAGGGACGAAGGAAGTTGTTGACAAACTGCAACACGGATGACTTGTAGGCCGCCACAGCTTGTGGCAACCACAGAGCACAAGGATGATATCACATGGCATTTTCCAGACCCGTGTTATTGTGACCATGTGAAGATTTGACACCAGAATACGATCGTTTGGTTGTCTAGAAAGAAGCAAAATGACATACGACACAAAATATTGTTCCTATCTCATTTGACGATTTACAACATTTATTGACACAACCCAGCTAACACTTGTTTTATCTCAAAGCTATCGGTTTCATTAATCAAATAATTGAATCTACATAAGCTTCATTGTTGTGTCAACAAATGAAAACTAAATCTTGAGATGCTCCATTATTCTCCTTTTCCATAAAATGAAACCCTGTGTTTCCTCTCTCAGACGCTGCTGTAGCACTTTAAATCTGGGCTGGATACTTGTGTCATGCTCTTTATCCTTCTCTGGCCTGTGGTTCTCCCTCCAGGGCCGATGAACTTTTTATCGTGCCCACCAGCGCTGAGTGGGTCAGAGCTGCATACGTAAACCAGTAAAAGGACAGGCTTGACCTCTGCATTGCAATCATGAAGTCTTATTGGGTCAGTGATTAGGGTTTGATGAGAAGTGAGCCATTGGGCAGCAGTTGCCCACTGTGAAGCGATTATTAACTAGCCATGTGTGCACAGGCGCACACATCTGCTGCCCCCGGCCTTTTTTTCTCATCTCTCCAGAGGGACCCAGTTAACCTGCCGCTGCATTCAAGAATAATGATAGGCTGCTGAAAGGTTAGGACGCACTAATTGAGTTGTAAAGCAGTTGTGGGTGAGGTGATGAGAGCTGTCCTGAGTCACCGGGGTCTGTGGACATGCAAGGAAAAGTAAAGGGAAAGAGCGAGGATGCTGCAATCCTTAAATATATACTGCTTTGCTCATAAAAGGCCACTTACCAGGGCAAAGTCAGCTGTTGTTTCCTCATTGGTTCATTTTATGTTGAGCTATTCAGTTAATCAACTGTTTCAGCTCTAAAGAAAATATGGTCAGTTATTGGTGAAAGAATTTGGCTTCAAAATGTAACCTAATGAAAACCTTTTGCTGTCACTATTCCTGAAATTTACTCAACTTTAATAACTAATCCTTTAATTAACCTAATCATAACTTCTTTTTTTCATCAGAAAATTCTGCAACTTCTGCCTGAAAAAATCTACAACCGATGGCAGTTTCACAGTATAGGTATGTACTGCAAATGTTTTTCAGCATTGGAAATACTCTGCACCGCTACTGAGAACCGTTTTCTCTTTTTAACACTTGGCCGGTCGTACACTGTATTTGTCTTTATTTTTTGACCTTGTGAAACCTCTAAGATACACTTCAGGACAAAAAACATCACCACAACCAGCCTGGGTCGCCCATAATGGCAAGGAAATAATTAGTCTTAGAAGGAGGATGGAAATGGGTTATGCAAATGACCACTTCATTTGAAATGCAAATAAGTAATTGAATTATGCACGCATTATTTCAGTCCTTCACAAAAAAAAAAAAAGAAAACCCAAGAAGGAAGCGATAACCCTAATTACAACTGTTGTTTGGCAGCCTTTGGCAGCTAAACAGTCCAGGTCCAGATCCCTGTTGCAGATTGGCCTTTCCCTTTAGGCTAGTAATTTCAAACATATCAAAACTCATCGCTGGGTGGTTGCCCCGACAAATTCACTATTTTTACTGTCATTGGGCAACAAATCATAACAGGTTTGAAGCAGCCTCTTAGCCTCTCTTGCTCTCTCATATATTTTCTTTTCCGCTCATCAGTTCAGGTGTCACCGGTCGAGAAGTGCAGATATTTATGTACTTCAGCCGAGATAACTTTTTCTTTCACATAATTTTACATCCAGTACGATTACTGACAGAGATTCAGTGCCTTGTGCCCTGCGGTGGGCAGAGTAGGTCACGAAAGGCATTAATGACTCGGTGGTTTTGCCGTTTCAGCTGAGGATAGCAAGGTCACAGACATTTCACATAAACCATTCAGATGCTGAATAAAATCCTCACAATTTTTATAATCCTGTTTCACCCTGCCCATGACCTATGAAAGGATTCCTTTACACTTTTATGTGTCCAACAATGGACGAAAGCAGACAAACACATTTTTAAATACACAGGCACACATGCAAACATATCAGGTTTGTTAGCTTCTAAAAAGATCTCTGTAGCTGCCACTTAAAGAGTCAAATCACTCAGTAAAGGGCCTTCTTCAACAGATCTTAAACACACCTGTGGAGTAGCTTGCCTTTTATTCTAACATAACAGTTTTAACCTTAATTCTGAATTTAAAATTCCCATTATGACCAGTCAAAATGTCTTTTAGCCCACAATGTCCTCATAAGAGCAGTGCTGTCTGCAGCCTGTCGAGAGCACGTCCTAACTTAAACACACAGACTTCTTCTGCCCAAAGTACTTAGCAATCAGTGCAATGTCTCGTTTGATTACAGTGCAACCAGATTGCCTCATCAATGCATGTTACTGCCAACTGATATTAATTTTCATCAGGAAGATGTGAAGCCTTGCCATTCTACCCACGAGTTTGTCAAGGCCACCCATCAAGGTCAATTTGTCTCAGTGGAGATGGCAGCTTTGTGCTATTTGCTCTGTTTGCTTGTTCTGGAAGAGACTTTTTGAATATTTGAGTTGCTGAGTTCACGACAATTTCATTGTTTGTTTGTTTTTCCTTCAGGTTCTATTCTGAAAAAGCTTCTACACACTGGAAACTCATTCAAAGTAAGTGCTTTGATCCACTATAGCAGAGTTGTGAATGTTAATGTGCTAAATCTGACTACGCTGTAGGTCACACAAAGTCCTGGGTTTGTTACACGGTTAGGATTAGCCTTTTTTGTGTCTACATTAATACGACTCATTGTGCTCTTGTGTAGATCCGCTGTGAGGGGATCCGTCTCTTCCTGCTGTGGCTGCAGGCCCTGAGAGACAACTGTGCCGAGGAGCAGTTCCTTATCTTTGCCTGTCTAGTGCCAGGATTCCCTGCTGTGCCCTCCTCTCGAGGACCCTGCACCCTCGACACCATCATTTACAACCCCTTCTCCAACCCTCCAGATGGTGAGCCACGGCAGACACATGGGAATCCACATGCTTCTATGGAATATGCATATTTATAATCATTAATACATTGTGTCATTTGCAGCCTTATAGGATGAAGGTGGTTCTTAAGGTCATCTAAAACATACTAGACTGATATTAGATTTAATAAGTTTGTGTCTGTGGAGAACTCTTGTTAAGTCAGGTCTCTTGTATCTGTGAACCTGAGCAGCGAAGGTGGTGCCTGAGGAGATTACCCCGCTGGTTCCAGCTGTGGTCGGAGAAAAAGCTGCAGATGACCCGACCTGTTACATCCTCGAAACTCTGCTCAAGTACATGGTCATCCAGGTAATAACTCAATTTTAGGGTAAAAGACAAGACAATATTTGGGAGATGCAGCTACTACAGTGGTGTTATCATAATGTAATATGGAATTAGGACAAAGAGCTTTGTTAGCATGGAGCGGTAACCGTGGCTCAGAATATAATGTCAACAGAGATGGATAAACCTCTGTTGGTGACAAAGAATAACACTAAAACTTGATTGTCTTGTTCTTTCTAGTTTTTGACTTGTAGGCAGCATCAAAATCATTCCATACATTGTTGTTTTTTTGTCTCTCGAAATGCTGTTTTCCTCTTTTGTGAAGCGTCCACCTCCACAAAGCATTTCAATGCTAACATCCACAAAGCATTTCAATGCTAACATCCACAAAAACGCTGACTACCAGTATTTTATGTTTGTTGTAAAATTGCACAAGAATATGCGGTCAGCAATTTCTTTTAGAGTAAGATGGTGTAATGCTTTTTTCACTGTCGTAACTGGTGAATATATCATCTGAACAAACACTGTAATCCTAAACGATGTTCTGGTTGCACAGCATATTTGTTTTCATGAGCATAATGTGAGCGGCCAGGTACATTGTTATCAACATATTATACAATAAAAGCTAAATGCACTCAATGTGTTGTTACTAACAACGCATGCTGTTGCTGTCTGAGTGATGCTGGAAGCGTCTCCTCTCTGGAGCCTGAACTTGTCTGCCTTCGTGCTGTCTGTCTGTCTGTCTGTCTGCCAGGCATCCAGCTTAGAGTGGAAGAACAAAGACAACCAGGACACAGGCTTCAGGTTTCTCTTCAGCCTGTTCAAGAAGTACTACCTTCCACATCTATTCCCATCCTTCACCAAGCTCACAAACCTCTACAAGCCCTTATTAGGTAAGCTGACATGCATTAAATATATATTTGCCTTTGTGCTGAAGCATTTTCAAAGTGAACATTCTCTTACCGCAAAGGTACACACACTGAACACCAAGTCAAGAGCTACTGTTTGAGTAGTAAAATCTCAGTTTGTAATGTCAGCTTGTGGACAATTTTGGGAGCTATAAAATTAGCATATTTCTATATGTAATAAAGTTAATTCTACAGGCTCTCGTTCTTGAAGCACAGCAGCACTATAAAAATGATCTGGTCCACATTCAAAGTAAAGTTGGCAAGCTTTACATTTTACAGTCAAGAGTTTTAGAAGTTACCTTTTTTAAACTATAACATATTCAACCTGAACTTATTTTATTTGGTCTTTGAAGCAGACAATGATGTATTTTTGTGTTGCTGTGACATAAAATTCCAGCACAGCCGTTTCTAAAAGAGAAAGTATAACAAGTAGATGGTGAAAAACAGGAAATAATGTTATTACTTCCTGCGTCTGAGCTACAGAGCCTTTTATGATAGAATGAACATTTTGATTGTATTGTGAAAAACTCTAAACTATCACAACCAAATATATGGAGTTGAAGTTTAGCATTTGACTCTCTTTTTCTTTGTCTTCCTCTGCTGCTGTTTTTCCTTTTTAACTGTTGCGACCCTGTACTCTTCCTCCACTAGACCTCCCCCACCACAGACCCAAACCCTTGTATGTACCAGTGACGCGGAACAATGAGAGCACCTTCTGCACTAGAGACCAGTACCTGGCACCCCGTGTGGCCTTCATCACCTGGCTGGTCACCTTCTTCCTGGAGAAGAAGTATGTCAGCAGTGCTGCTGCGGCGCAGAGCGCCAAGAACGGCACCGAGGTCATTCCCAAACTCATCCAGGTGAACCAAACACTCCCCGTGTGGTGATTTCTCATGCTGTCATTAATGTTGGATGACTATTATTTTGAGTACATGGATCTGTATAAAGACATCTAAATGGCTGTTTTTTTAATTAATGTGTATGTAAATGTATGTAAATTAGTGAAGGTTTGCTAAGTAAGAGAAATGTCTCTAATGCAGTATAGTTGAACAACACCACAAACCATCAAAATGATCATACAGGTGAATCGAAGCAGTTCAGAGACCTTCATGAAGGCTGTTATGAATTATTGACTCTTGTATTGGACATCTCCAGTTTTAGCAAAGTGTACCTAATTATTATTTACAAGACAACAATACGTTTTCTTGCTGAAGAGGTTTTTTTTAAGTAGAGTTGCTGTCTTGTGATGAATGAATGTTCTTAGCTTTGCAAAAGGTGAGAATAATTTAACAATGATGACTAATACAGTTGCTCTTTAAAACAGAAGTTATCAGCTGGGTCCTTTCACTGAGGAGGCTCCCCTGTAGCATACTGAGGGACTCTTCTTCCTCAATGACTCGCTGTGTCTGTGATTGCCAGACTGTCACTGCAGGCAGTAGCAGCCAGGAGAAGGACAAGGCATCAGATGGGGATACGAATGGGCCGGTGGGGGAGCCTGAGAAGAGCCACTCCAATAGCAGCACGCTGTCCGACCGGCGGCCCAGTGATTCCAGTTTGTGTAGCATTGAAGAGGAGCACCGGTATGTCTATGACATGGTGCACTCCATTCTGCTGTCCTCCAGGGACAACGTGAATTTTGTCAACGAGGTCTTCCACCAGGTATCGTCTCAGATGTTCACTGTTTTTAATGTCGCTAATATTAACTACATGAACGCAAGCATTGTAGTTTTCATACAGGAACATGACACTGCGATATCGTGTGCTATGTTGCCCTCTGCTGGTTGTTTCATTAACACAACTGAAATATCCTTCCTACCAACAGGCTGCCCTGTAAAACTATTCAAAACATGGTGTTACTAAATAATAAAAGTCCTTGTTCTCCCTCCAAAGGCTTTCCTGTTACCCTCCTGCGAGGCGTCGGCAACCAGGAAGGTGATCAAAGTGTACAGAAAGTGGATCCTGCAGGAGAAGCCGGGCTTCATGACGGAGCCGGACAGAGCTGCACAGGAAGATGAAGTGGATGACAACTCTGAGCAGATACTCAGCACAGAGACAAACAGCATACATGCACAGGTAGAAAGTACAGAAAGAGACAGGCAGCTGATGAATTTACATTCTCATATCATCTAATCTTCTGATCTAAAGTCCAGAAACCATCGATTGTGAGGTGTGTAGTGCAATGTAGTATAGACAAGGTTTTTTGCACTCGTTTTTGATTCCACCTTTCAAGATAACCTTTGATTTTGGTTTGATTAGCCTCTAAAACTAGAGGTTAATAATAATAATTTATAAAACAATAACAAATCTACTCTGTACAAAACACTAACAGAAGACCAAAAGTGAGATTAAGTTGCGGGGTCGTGGCTTTGTCCTTTAGCAGCTAATTATACATTTTCATTTATTTGTTCTCACAATTTGTGATAGAAGAAAAACACACTACTTTCTCCCTACAGGATGCTTTTAGTCAATAATCACAGATATATTATGTGTCTTTGTATCTTAGCCTTTGTCTATTAAGCAACTCACTGGCCCACTTGTCTTCTACCAGACGTTGGAGAGTCACGGTCACCGACGGTCGTCCAGCTGGGGGAGGACCTACTCCTTCAGCAGCGCCATCAGTCGGGGCTTCCTCACTGAGGAGCAGAATAGGGACGTCAAGGCTGGCATCCAGCCCACACTACAGGTCCGAGCTTACAATTAGCCTCAACTCTATTCACTTTGTCTCATGTTACTGTTGTCGGATGACTTCATATTTGTGATTTATTGTTTGCTCAGCCTCATGTCTTCATGTGTCTAGGTGTTTCTGACCAACTCATCCAACGTGTTCCTGTTAGAGCCATGTCAAGATGTGCCGAAGCTCCTGGATAACCAGGTGGAGGTGTGCAAGGGTGTTCTCAGCATCTACCGGCACATGATCATGGAGCACACCATGAATACACAGACGTGGTCAGTAAGAAGCGCAGACGCACACAATAGGGTTTTATAGTGATTTTCAACAGTTTTCTTAGTTATTACTTTTAGATTGTCAAATGTTATCTGATGGTATTTAATGATTCATATCACCTTTCATTGGATGACACTGTTTATTTTCCTGCTCTGCAGGGAGCAGATGCTGCAGGTACTACTGAGAATCACAGAGGCAGTGATGAAGAGGCCACCGGAAAACCAAAGAAAAGACAGCTTTGCTGAAAGTTTAGCAGCTATTCTATTTAGGGTATGACTGCATGTACTGTTTCACATGACTGAAGAACAGATCGTATCTATGCTCCCATCTATCTATGATCAGATGATCAGAGAGAGATCATCATTTCACTGTGAAGTCTTTTACTCACAATACTGGTCAATTTCAGAAGAGTGTATGTACATAGTTCTATATAACGTGTTGCTCAGCAGACTAGTGTGTGTGTGTGTGTGTGGGGGGGGGGGGGTTGTGTGTTTGTGTGTCTCTGTGTGTTTAGCTTATGTGTGTGTGTCTGTTTGTGTGTATCTAGTGTGTGTGTGTGTGTGTGTTTAGTGTGTGTGTGTGTGTGGGGGGGGTTGTGTGTTTGTGTGTCTCTGTGTGTTTAGCTTATGTGTGTGTGTCTGTTTGTGTGTATCTAGTGTGTGTGTGTGTGTCTGTGTTTAGTGTGTGTGTGTGGGGGGGGTGTGTGTGTGTGTGTTTAGTTTGTGTGTGTGTGTGTTTAGTTTGTGTGTGTGTGTGTGTGTAGTATGTTTAGTGTGTCTGTGTGTGTCTGTGTTTAGTGTGTGTGTGTGTGTGTGTGTGTGTGTGTGTGTGTGTGTGTGTGTGTGTGTGTGTGTGTGTGTGTGTGTGTGTGTGTGACCCTCAGTGCTGATGTATGTGTTCATCTCCTCAGACTATCATCGTAGCCTGGGTGCGAGCCAACCTGTGTGTATTTATCTCGCGGGAGCTTTGGGACGAGCTGCTGGCGGTGCTGTCCTCTCTTACCTGCTGGGAGGAGCTGGTGACGGAGTGGGCCAGCATCATGGACTCGCTGACGGCTGTGCTGGCACGCTCTGTCTACGGCCTGGACATGGCCAACCTGCCTCTGGACAAACTGAGCGAACAGAAGGAGAAGAAGCAGAGAGGACGTGGTGAGGGGAGGAGATGGGACAGATGGGGATTGTAAGGCTAAAATTTGATCGAGGAAAAAAAACTAAAAGCTGGAAATGAATTTGAGAAAGATGATCCTGGTTTCTTCATAGTTCCTTTCTTTCTTTGTTACTTTTGACTATATGATGGTTAATTGTGTATTAAGAAATATTGTCTATTGGAAGTGAAAGTCAAAGAGAACTCATTGGAGTTATTAGTGCTAAATATATAGCTGATTATCAATTGAAACTGTCCACTGGCACTTCAGCACTCACTAGGTTTAGTTTTTTGCTTGTCAGGAGTGATCCAGGACTCCCAGAAGGCAGCAGCAGTTGCACGCTCCTTCTCTTTAAGCTGGAGGAACCAAGGTGAGCAGGGCGGGCCGGGAGTCCAGGAGCCCATGAGGATTCGCTCGGCCACGACTTCAGGAGCGCCTGGTGTGGAGAAGGCCCGAAACAATGTCCGACAGAAGGCCTCTGGTAAGTAGCGGTGATGTAATACAGTTGTTGTTGTTGTTGTTGCTGCGTGCGAATGCACATGACGGGCTGGGAGCCAGATAAAGCTATAACTGTCCACAGTAAGTATTTCCAGTTTTGTCCTTTAGGCAGCTTCCAAACCAGAGTTGCATGTTTTTGTTGGTCCGTGTGACGACTCGTTGGTACTTCAACACGCACTCACTGCACATTGAAAACGCACAAGTTTATCACCCGCAATAACACAATCTTCGCTTCCCGTCACCGCGGCTCACCAGATTTGGCTCCCTGCCACTTCCTCCTGTTCCCCAAAAATGAGGTTTCATACATGTTGCAGCCTCCACCTGCTGCGTGCACGTCACACATCGTTGGTACGCAACTCACGCAGTCTTGGAACTTTTTGAGCCACCTCGTGTTTGCTGAGGCTTTTATATACTCCACATGTACTCTATTTACCTTCTCTTTCCATGCAGGATTGTCTTGAGCCTTTGTGTGGGACACCAACACGGTACTGACAAACCTTTGGAGCACATCTTAACACCACAGGGTTTATCCGACATGTTTATTGTGTGTGAAGGTCTTCGGACAGGTCCACGTGCACAGTAGTCCAGGTGCCATTGAAAGGCCCCACACCAAAGACAAAGAGGCCAGCAGATGGTCCCCATTGTTCCCCTCACATGTCACTGGCCAAAGTCAACATGTTTCCATGTCAGCTTGATCGCAGGCGTACAGAACAATCCCCCCCTGACAGCATGTCAAAGGCCAGCTTTGGATGCTGCAAACACTTATCTGATCGGAAACTGGCAGGCTAATTAGAAGTTGAGCTGGTAGGCAGGAGAGTCATCAGTAGCTGCACTGCCTGTCTTGCCCATCTGGCCGTCTTCATTTTGTCTAGACAGAATCTTAATGTGGGGGATAAAAGACGGAGACGATCCCTTTCTGTTTCTGGCCTTCCGCCTCCCCAATTACCACCAATCTGCTGAAATGACGAGCTTGTTGAGCAGATATATTTGTGCCTGAAGGGTGACGTCTCAGAAGGTGTGTGTGTGTGTGTGTGTGTGTGTGTGTGTGTGTGTGTGTGTGTGTGTGTGTGTGTGTGTGTGTGTGTGTGTGTGTGTGTGTGTGTGTGTGTGTGTGTGTGTGTGTGTGTGTGTGTGTGTGTGTGTGTGCTGACACATCTATTGTGTGTCTCATGCATGTTTATGCACCTTTTCTGTGAGTGTGTTTATTTGTGATGAGATGAACATTAAACACTCCCGCTTCAGATTCTCTTTCCTTTCTTTGGCCTAATTGGATTTCTCCCACATTGATCTTCAAAGGCTCAGCAGCCCTCCTCCCGACTCCTCAAGAGAAGACCCACACATCAATTGCAGGGCAGTTTTTTGATAGTTTCATTAAGAGTGTAATTAATGCTCATTAATATGCCTAAATGGAAGCAGCGGTGGGCTGCAGCAGAGACCATGTATCTCCCACTGAAAGGCATAATTATAGCGAGCTGAAGCAGAGGAGAACTGTCCTCTTTATTGCTTTCTTTGAGATTAAGTCTGAAGTACTATCGAGGCACAACGGCAATGCTGAGGCATCGACAACTATCAAAACTAGACGAAACACGCTACCAAGTATGTGAATAAAAGTTATTGGAATATAAAAGGTATTCATTTATATGAACCTCCAGTTGATATAAAACACAGCTGTTCTGTTTTCAACAAAAGAATAATCATTTTTGGGGGGGAAAATAAATCCTTATTTATATGTATGTGTGTTTTTGTTGTATGGTATTTTGAGAATTTGATTCATTCCACTGATTTTATTTGGCGTGTTTTATGTAATTGCAGTGAGGTGTTTGAATGTTTGTCCTCTAAAACACTTTATGATGTTGTTTTAAAAGGTGCTATATAACTACTGAAGTTTATTATCATCATTATTGCTTATTTGAAATCTCTCAAATATCAATATCAGTGTCCAGTATTGGTAAAACCTTTGTTTAAATGTTGCACATTGCACAAAGAGGATCCGTACATTAAACAAAGCTGTTGTCTCACTTTTGGGAATTTACAGTTTCAGTGGCTTCAGTCAGAAGTCAGAGTTTGGCTTTAATCGTAGTATTTTGTGTTGGATCTTACGATTCTTTCTCTGAGCTGCAGTAGCATTGCTTTCTGGAATTTATTTTACAGTATTCAAATTTCCACATTGACTTCGACCATCTTGGAGTCTAACTCTAGTTTTGCTGGATTTATTGACTCCTCTCTCCTGTATTTATTGATGGGAGCTCTCCTTTGTAGAATTGTGTACTTTGCTGTCATTGAATAGCGTCTTCTTCCGTTTATCTCTTATCTGTCTCCATTGTCTCTTTCTTTTTCCTCTTCTTTCTCTTTCTCTGATGGAAGCTAAGCGAAGCCAGTCCATCAGCAACTGTGTTCATCTATACGAGGCTTTGCCCACTACTAAAAGTGTTCCTATGCTGCTCCACACTGTGAGCTCTTTCTTGCCTGGTATCTCTTCTGGTAACTCTGCTTGCTCTCACAGACTCTCAGGTAAAGTGGATTGTGAGAGCTGCATGTATTTGTGTGTTTGTGACCTTCCCATCCTTCATTCACAGTCTCCCATATAACTGCCATGTGCAGAGGCTGTTGTGCAGTATAGCAGTTACAGTAGGCTTTAGCATGATCTCCATGTGGACTTTAAACAGCCCTGCTGTCTGTAACACGCGTGTCAACCGTATGTTTCCCCACTGCATGTCTGCTTGTCTTATTTTCTCTCCATGTTCTCATGAATATCAAATATTCATCTGTACTGTTTCTCCAAATCCCTAAAGATAACAACAGCCATATCCCAGTGTGTTTCCATTTAAAGATTTGTGTTTTATTATTTGTAATCCTGTAACCGTCTAACTGTCTTTCTTTCCCGGTGGTCAGATGTGGAGGAGTGTCAGCTGTCTGAATGTGGGGGAGAAGAGGAGCTGGGGGGCCTGGAGAGCCCTCTGCCCCGTAGCAGCAGCACCTCGGACATCACCCAGCAGCTGTCTGACACCTTACCAGGTACACGCCAACAATGTCCCGTGTTTCAGCTCATTCTTCACTGAAATCACATCGTCAGGATTCTGTTCAGATTCAATTTCACTCTGATACAAAGTGAAAGAAGCTTTATGAAGTCATAAATTAGATTATTTTATTATTATAAGATTGTTATTTGAGTGTAAAATATGAATTATAAATCATATCTTATTATTGTTATTATGTCAAACTGTGATTCACAAACTAATTTGGCTAATTTATTTCTCCCTGTTGTCATGAGACCTGTTTTATCTTTTTAACTTAAGTCTTCACATTTGACAGTTGAGATGCTCTAAAATGTGCACATTTTCTTTGTGTATCTACATTGTGTTGTCACAATGCATTCAATCCATTTCAGCCAATCGAATTAAACCCAATGACTCTTTATTACATCCCATTTTGCCTTCCAGCCCAGAAGAGGGAATTTTCCCCTACTTCCTGTGGTTCTGAGAGCCGGATGTCTGAGGGCACGAGAGAGAGCAATGAGCCACCAACGGTGAGGAGATTGATCCTGTACCATAATGATATGTTGAAATAATAAAGTAAAAATCACCCATTCAGGTTTCTTCTCCTTTATGTTTGTCTTTATTCATAGATCCTCATCCGACAGAGCAGTAGTCCAGCTGAGACCGAGAGCAACGCTGAAGGACACGCAAACTCTACGAGACCCAAGCTCAGAGAGAAAAGTTAGACCTTACTCACTAATTGTTTCTTGAAAGTGCTGACCTTTGCGATATCTGTTAATCTATGTTTTGATATATTTGCTACACTTTCAACAGCTATGTCAAACACAGTCACACTGAAGTAATAAACCACTCTTACATGGAATAATAATTCCATAGCCAGAAGGTCGTGACCCACACTGTTCTGTATTCAACTTCTTATGCTTTTTATATCTTATTAACCTAATTCATCCGCGTTGCCCAGGTGAGAGCGTAAGCAGCGAGACATCCAACGGCTACCTCAATGAAGCCGAGGTTACTTGGCAGGCATTTGATGAGGAGGCTGACACTCAGTCCACCCAGTCAGCCCACATGGATGTGACAGCTGATCCTCAGAGTCAGGGGAGTCTGCTGCTCAGCCACAACGAGGCTCTAGCAGGTACGGCAGCTGATAAGACCTCATCCTACTCACCTAAAACACAATTTAGCCTTTTAACTATCTCAGATGTCAATGTATTTTAATGTCTTTTTCTTTTCTGTGCTAAATACAATTTGTTTGGGCTAACAAATAGTGCAGACACCTTTCAGGCTATTTGAAATAGTTCTACAGGTTCATCTGAGGTGTGTTGCATCTAACTCGTTTTTGATGCCTCCATAAACTGTTGGCTGATGAAAGGATTAGTCGGAGCTGGATACGGTGACTCGGGGTCAGAAGAGCACTTCTTTGGCTAAAACCTTCAATCTCTGGTTGTTTTTGAAGAAAAGTGACCTGCTGTCTGATAGAACTGTAATGTTTGTTTTTCAAAGTTATCAATGTTCTTATTACCAAGAAAAAATCAAAACATTCTGTCAGCTTCAATCCGCTCAGCTTTTAGTTTACTTCCCCATCATGTTTATGGAGAAGCTGCCCCCCCACCCCTCCCCGTGTCCTCCCATCCTTGTATGTGAACTTCTGTCTGTGTTTCCTACATTGTGAATCATAGTGTCACTGTCCTCCCCTCCTCAAACCCAGTTTTATCCTGTCCCCTTGTCGTTTTTAGGTCCTGAGTGTACCCTCCCTCCCCACTCTGCACCCCCGTCCTACCACAACCACTACCCCCAGAACCCCCCCGCTTCACCAGCCCTGCTGGTGCACACAGAGTGCCCGCGGGACTGTCCCTTGGACGACACTATGCATCAGTCTGTCTTACACATGCCCCACCACTTGGGTACTGCTACCTAGCTGCTACTCATCATACACACCACAGAGTCTTCATTTACTATCAGCTCTCCATGCTCTGTATTTCAGCCTTACCATGACTTCTTTTTCTTAGACGACTCTATTCTCTTTTTTGTATATTTTCGCTCTCCAATAGGGCAGATTTTGTTGAATTACTTGACTACAAATGATGTACAGTGAACCCTCGTTTTTCGCGGGGGTTACGTTCCAAATAGAAACCGTGATAGGCGAAATCCGTGAAGTAGTAACCTTTATTTTTTTTTACAATTATTATACAATGAAATACTCCATAATACATTGAAACCAAAGAACAAAACCTTTTTACAGGCCCAAGCATTTGTTTAACAAATAAAAGTACTGTATAAATGTTTTTTTTTTACAAATAACTACTGTACTGTAAAATAATAATTTGAATCATCAATACGAACTGAAGGCTTCAAATTGCTGAGATCGGCACCGCCCCACTGCGACCCGAGTCATTGGATTAGAACGGGAGGAAATGAAACATGATTATGAAAACAAATACAAAGTACAGTAGGACAAATAGTGACTCGTGTATTTCACTGCTCTTCTGACTGAGCCGCTGCATCCTGACTCCGCTCTGCAGCGGTTCTTTCTTCTAAAGCCGGCGGTGCAGGTGTGGTTTTTCGAGAGAAGAACATAGTTATCGGTAGTTGTTGTCGCTCTTTTTTCTTCTGGGCAAAAAGATTCTTATAAACCGACATGCCACCATCGATTATTTTTAATTTGGCAAGCTGTTTTACGTACGTGTACATATTAAACCGCAACGTTATTGACAAACAGGTAGAGAAGAAGCGGAGAGACTGTTTAGCCAATCAGAATGCAGAACACAATGCACGATGCAAATCCGTGAAGCAGCGAGACCGTGAAAGGTGAACCGCGTTATAGCGAGGGTTCACTGTAATTACTTTTTTGGTTCTTCCTGGAACTAAACATGCATTGTTGTTTAACTGTGCACCAAAAGAGTGGAATGATTTTTCATTTGAATCCCTCTACTGGAGTACAACAACGTTATCATCATGGGTCTTGCTACACTATCCATTTCTGTCATTTCCATACCTTTCCTCCCTCCTGTTTCCGTTATTATTCTGCTGTCCGCTAGGTGGCACTGTCCACCCACAATTCATTTGGATGATGCATGTGATTTGTGCCCGTTTCCCAAAGGTGTTCAATGCTTTAATGACTTCCATAGGAAAACAATCTTAATGCTTGAATGCATTTGGGAAAATGGGCAGAAAGACAAAGGATTTGGTCAACAGTTGCTCAAGATGAATTTGAGGATTTGGTAAACTTTCATTTATTTCAAAAAATCTCTCATTTTTAAAAGCTTTTATAAAGGAAATTCTGCATTTGTTGACTGAATCCAATGTTCTCAATAAAATTAAATTTGGTACACGTTGGGTTCTGGGAAGTACAAGTATAGACATTGCCAATAATTACTTCTGTGACCCAAACCACCCAAACTCCCTCTTTGTGATTACGCAGACAGTAGTGAGTGTCTGGCTGATGATGTCAGCATCATTGCTGGCGGGACTCTGACTGGTTGGCACGCAGACTCTGCCTTCGTCCTGTGGAGGAGAACTTTGGGTATCCTGGGAGACATCAACAGTATCCGCTGCCCCAAGATCCATGCCAAGGTCTTCTCCTATCTCTATGAGCTTTGGCACAAGCTGGCCAAGGTACAGTAGAGACAAACACCAGCTGCATATGAGACAGGAAAAAGACATAACCACTCTTACAAAGAGATCTAAATAGACTGACATCACAAAACTGTCAGATGAAGGCTTTTAAGTGCTTTTTGCATAAAAGACAGGTGTGTTTTGAGGATCTAATAATGTTGATGAAAACTCTGTAAATGGATATGACATTTTAGTACGGAGGCTTTATCCTGTAGTTTCTCATGCAGAGATGTTTACACAAATTACAGATGATGCTTGTGTTCATTGACTGAAGTTAAATTTGTGCTGGCAGATCCGGGACAACCTTGGGATCAGTGTGGACAACCAGTCCTCTCCTCCCCAGCCCATCTTCATCCCTCCTCTTCGAATGCTTGCATCCTGGCTCTTCAGGGTACGAGCAACACAACGAGGACGCGGCAGTCATAATTACATACGGGAAGCACTGACATTGTGCTAGTAGGCATACAGAATACACACGAAATAATAGTTTGTCAAAATTCAAAACAAGTTTGCTCAGCATCTCGCTGTTATGTCCTAAAAGTAAAAATCAAAGCATTTTCATTGAAGGCTGTAATTTAATTGGTTCCAACATCATGATTTACCATCTGCAGTTTCAAAACAATATCTGGTCGGCTCCCTTGGAGAACTGTTAAAAACGATTACGTTTCTAGCAGCAGCAACAAGCAATAAACAGGACTGAATGGTTAGCTTTGGCAGCGACAGATAAATTAGCACCAGCTAATCATACTGTTTCAGCAAACCCATGAAGACGAGAATGTTGTCACAATGAATTCACAGTGGTTTTAAGTAATTCCTCTCGTGACATGTTCATGCCACATGAATAAAAAGACAAAATTCGTCAGCTTATCAAACAGCTGCAGCAGTATAATGGATGTTGAACATGTCAGTGTCTTCCTTATAATCCTGATGTCAGTCTCCTCCACAGGCCACCGTGCTGCCAGCAGAGTACAAGGCTGGCAAGCTGCAGGCCTACAAACTGATCTGTGAGATGATGACCAGACACCAGGATGTGCTCCCCAACAGTGATTTCTTGGTGCACCTGTACCACATCATGCACAAGGGCTTCACCAGTGATGACCAGGTACGGCCAGCAGGGGGCTCCTAAAGTACAGCTGTCAGTTGTTTTACATTCACCAGTAGATGGTGCATTAATCAAACTCATGTCTATCAGGACTGATTAAAAACTGGATAACAATTATGTGTAGTTGCCAACTGGCCATTTACTTTTTAATAGGTGATGTGCAATTTTTTTTTAAGACGTAGAGCTTCTTATTCAAGCAGTGTTTTTTTTTTTTTTGCTGTAATTCAGGTAAACCTTTTTTTATGTTGACCTAAAAAAAGTGCATCATGTATGTGGGATTAACTAGAGGACAGTTAGTGGCAGGAGTGGAGACAGAGGTCATATAAGTGGACTACAATTTATGATTGTGGCTGAATAACAAAAAAAATCTGCTTCCCAATCACCGGTGATGAAAAACGCTGCTGTGTTCTGGCATCTTTTAGCGACACCCTTCGTCATATTGAAATCTGGCACAGCTCCATGCTGCTACAGAAAGCTGAGTGGAGATGAGGAGAGTTCCCTAAAACAAAGCACGGGGATAGAAAGCGTGTGTGTGTGTGTGTGCATATGTATATGCCCTCCTGGCTGGGTTTCTATTGCGCCTTGGCATTGCGACAAGCTTATTAGAAGGTTTTCCATGTCGTTAAATAATGTTTTGAGCCCCCGCCGTGTATACGTGATTAATTAAGGATTGACGTCTGTCGCGCTCCGTTAGACTGACACGTCGGCCGAGGGCCCAGAGCGGAGCGGCCGGCCTGTGAAGGAGCGGGAGGAGGCTGGGGAACGTAGTGTAGAGTAGAGCAATGGGGGGGGGGGGCACTGAGGGAGCAGGCAGCATTCTCCAGCTTTTGTTGTTGTCTGTATAATGCGTTGGGGGCCAGAGCCAGGAGGCCACTGAAGCATGCTCAAATTGGCCGGAGAAAAGAGTCCTCACGCCACACAATAGAGGACAGCCGCACGCCTGCTTAACATAAGAAAGTGGCTCTTATTCTTCCCCTCCTCCTTTCTCTCTCCTCAACCCCCCTCCCCCACCACCACCACCACACACACACACACACACACCCCGCCCCCCACCCCCACTGGACCCAAAAATGGAAAGGAGAAAAAAAACATCTATTTTGTCCAATCCTTTCAAATCATACATGTCTATTTTTAAGTATCTTTTTAAGTGCACAACGTTTTCACCGAGCTTACGTAATTAAAGTAACTAGTGAGCATTTCATCATGTATGATTGTTCATGTGCTGTGACATATTGTTTGTGTTCATTTTAGTTTTTTAGATAATTACTGTTTATTTGTGTCTTTAAGTAGTCTGGCCTTATGTTGAGTGTTTTCTGATACCTGTCTGCTCAGTAACCAGGTCGTGCTTCAACAGCCGTGTATTACAGACAGTAGAGGAATCCTCACCATTAACATCAACTAAGCTGAGAGGAAAAGGACAGTTCCTTTGGAGGGATTCTCCTTCCTACTGACAGAGTGCCAAGCTCAGGGCTATTGTCTTGATTGTCTGTCACTCTCTGGTCACTGGTCTCACAAAGGCATGACCGTAGCACAATAGCAGTAATCTATCTAATAGGTCTCAGTGGTCAGCAGCATATTTTCTGAAATATAGTGAAGTCCATACGAAGCTTTTATGCATTTATTCTCTTTACATTCAGATAAAACATCAGTCATTCACACCTCTTACACTGGAAAGCATTGACCCACAACATCTTACTGTAGGTACAAGTGGACTCAGTTTTCCCAAAAAAGAGGTATAATTTTTAGACTGAGATTCAAATGTGAAGGTAGATCTCTGACGTGGCTGTTGAGTAATAATCACGTCAGATGGGTTCTTCTTCCTGCAGCTTGTGATTGCAACAGGAACTCTGTCCTGTCCTAAACTGGAGCTGTCCATGATTAGTAAATGAGACAAACATTTTGTGATATTGTGTGGAGCGATGTAACGCCAGAGTGAACTCTTCACCGCAGGAGCCAGCAGGTGGAAAGCGTGTGCTTTCTTAGAGATGAGGCCACATAAAAAGGCCTTAGGTGGCTCTATTCAGAGTTACGTTAATGTACCTTTTGTTGATGCAGGGGTCATTCCTACTGCCAACCCCGCACCGCATGCAGTTCTTCCCATTCTACATTTCTCAATTCTGATTTCTATACACACACACACTTTCCAAATCAGGTTCCCTCTACTTACACATACAATTGAAAGCACTTTGCATTTCTACATTTGCGGCTTCCTCTAAAATGCTCATTTCAGGCAATCAAGAAACAGTTTGTTGCCTGCTAATTACCCTGACTGCACTGCACATTATGCTTCATAGGTCAATTACCAACAACATGAGGGTAAAATGGGCCCTCAATCTTCAAGGTCTTCCCACCAATTTTCCACATGCAGTCCTGGTGTCGTTTTGACTTTTGACTTACTGCCTTTGTTTGTTTTATTCTTTTCCTCTTTTGTTCACCTGCATTCCCTGTTTACCAAAGCTTCAGGTGGTTAATGTCACAAATAAATGTGTGTGTGTGCGTGTGTGCACAAAGGAGAGAGAGAGAGAGAGAAATATTGTGCATGTGTGCTTGTTGATTCGCCCTTTGGTGAAGCTGGAAACAGGCTAATGTTTGAACTGTCTGATTTGCACAAGTTTATGGCAGAAAGCAGGTGTTTCCAGCCTGGACCTTCCCTTTGTACACAAATATGCACATGCATGGCTTAGATAAGAGAGAGAGAGCAATGTTTCTGCCTTACTGAGGTGCTGCATTCTCATACCAATATGTTTTCCCCTAAATAAGGGTATTCCCTCTATCCATTAAAAGTAAACATGTACCATGGGAAACCTGTTGAGATGTGTTTATGCTCTTGTCTCGGATGGTATTACTCTATATACTTGAGCAATTTGTGCAGAAGCCTCTGCAGTACAGCATATGTCAGTATTCAAAGAGCACCCATCTGCTACTTAGCCGCCTGTACCTCAGCAAAACAATAGCTCGTCTCTGGCTTTAATTACAGGTTTGCTTGTGTGTGTGTACATGAAAGTTGAAGCTTTTTCTTTTCCCTCGTATCCACTGTGAACAATCCATCTGCTGTCTCTCTCTTTCTGTTCTGGCTTTCTTTCCCACTCTGGGTTTTTTCTGTCTTTTCGTGACATGTACTATTGAGTGCTTCACTCTTCTCAGCACATTTAATAAAATGCTCAGCCTACCTGTTAAAATGAAAAGTTTTCTCCCTGACTTGTCTCTTACATGGTGGACCCTTTACTAAATATTTCTGTTACTTCTTCAATCCACCCACACTAACGAGACCCAAGGTTCATACCGAATGCAAAAAACTGTTAGTTATAATTAAGTTTATTACAATATTATGTTGATTAACATGGACATCATTGCAGAATTTACTTATTAACACATGCATATCTCCGTGCTTGTCATCAGGACGTTTTGAACACCATCATCCGCTCCTGCTCTCCCCGATTTTTTTTCCTCGGCCTGCCGGGCGTCACCATGCTCATCGGAGATTTCATCACCGCGGCTGCCTGTGTCCTCACCTCTGTCTCCCCGGAGGTACAAACTTCTTTAACGCTCAGATTTATTATTTCATTCATACAGGTATCTGTGACTGAAGTACAAAAAGCTGTGAAATATTCCCAAACGTTTAAAAGTTGCCACTGAAAATGTTCAGAACTCGCCTTTAAAGATGTAAAATACTCCTTCAACAAAAGAGTTCAACAAAAAAGTTCACGGTGCACAAACCGGTGAATGTCAAAGAATCCACTAATCCAGTATCAGCCAGCTCTAGTTAATATGACTCTCTGTCATGTTTGATTCATTTTAAAAAACAACATTTATGCCGTTATTATTGTCTTAAATCAAGTAGGTTACGTTGTACCTGTCTTCCAGTCCATCACCAGCTTGTGATCTAATTTATAGATATTATTTTGGCAGACCAAAGAGCTGCCATTGTGCACAGATTTAAACTTAAACCTGGTAAAGTTAATGTTAACAATTTCTTTTCTCTAAACAGAACATTTATATGTGTAGTGTCTTTCTGTTTTGGTTGCCAGATCATTTTGTATTATCTTTTTCCCAGTTTTACAGCAGCTCATCAGGTGCAGTAAAATGTACACTTTGCTCCAGAGGTCCATCCATGGCACATTTGATGCCTCATTTTGTTATCCAAGTCCGACCACGTGTCATGTTCTTCTGTTGAAGTTCGGCAGTCATGAATAAAGATCAAATTAATTCTGCTAGATCCCTCCAATCCTTTTTCCCCCTGGATAGTGACCTTCCCGTTTCCTAGAAGTGGATTGTTTTCATGTTGGTTTCAGGACTTAATGATAGTATGTTTGGTTTTGTTCTTTCTAATTCCTTCCAGGCTCCGAGGATGGAGGCTCAGATGATTCTGGGCTCCCTTGTGTGTTTCCCCAACCTTTACCTTCAAATTCCTGTACTGCAACGTGTGCCTGGCTCAGATGATGTTAATTTAGGCAATGAGGATATAAAGGTAAATAGTCAAGAAGTGCGATGCTGTGAATACATTAATGACATTTAAAAACAAGAAGCCATCTGCTGTATGAGTGAAGTCAGTCATATCTTAAACATTAGTAGATTGTTGTTGTTTTTTTACATCGCTGCACAAAGTGAATATCAGGACCTGCAGGTGGATTAAGTTGGACTATTCAGTTGCAAGTGTACGGTTGATGGCATTACATTTTAGAAACCTGAAGTAAAGAATCTATTCAATTGGCATTTGAAAACTCACAAGGAAACTATTGTGTTGTCTTTCCTGTTCAGGATTATCTGGTCAACATCCTGCTCGAGGCGGCAACGAATGAACACTGTGAAGGGGCAAGGTATGATGACTACTTTATTCTCTTTACATACATATGCACATAGATATCCACAATGAAATTTAAAAGGACAATAGATACCGAGCATTTATTACCCATCATAAAACTTCTGTGCAATGCCTTCAAAGCCTTTTTACCTAAATTATTATTTTTGTCCTTGAGTTTAATTATGGAATAATTTTTTCATACAATTCAAATTCTGTATTATCCTTAAATTGACATGCATTTGCATTCTGCTTCTGCCATTCAGGTGCATTGCTGTTTGTAGTGTGGGTCTGTGGGTGTGTGAGGAGCTAATGCAAAAGAATATTCACCACCAAGTTAAAGATGCCATCCATATTCTGGGAGTCACACTAAAGGTTAGTGACCCGCTGATTCAAGGAAGCTTCATTGGTTTGTGTACACAAGTGCATCATGTGGGCATTATTGTTTACACAATGCATGTTTAAAACCGTGGGCCGTGTGCAACACTGTGACAAAAATGTTCATTAGATTAGATTACTGGCCAGTGTGGTAAAACGAAGGCTGGTTTTTGTTCTCCCATACAAACCCCTCCAATGTTTAGCTCTAACAAAAATGATAGTTGATTACATAAAAGGGCTGCAGAACAATTTCAACATAGTGAGGGGAGAAAAAGTATGAGAGTAAAACATGTCCAGGGATGTGACTCATGAGTATATTTTGGAAGAGCCCTCTTTTCTCCCTGAGTGAAGAGATGCAGAGAACCAGTGGAGGCTGTGTGTTCGTGTGTGGATGTATTTTTTTCTTCATGGAAAAGGGTTTGTGGCGGTGGCGTGATTTCCAGGCTGCTCGCTCTCAGTAGATGCGGGCCAATTTAAGCAGCTACATCTCCCAGCTTCCTGCTCGAGAACCCCCCCCACACACACACACACACACACACACACACACACACACACACACACACACTCTTCTCTAATGGAGCAGTAATCACTCCCCTGTACAACTTGACACACAGACTCAGCCAGCTCCAAAATAGAGGGTACAGGCTTGGGAGGGGGTGCGGGGGGGGGAAGAGTGGCACTGAGAGTCTCTTTTCTAAAAGCAGGTGCTGAACTCTCAGGGCCCCTTTTTGTGTTTGGCCATTTCTGCACTCCCTACATTGTCTGCCCTTGTTACATGTTGAGAGGCATTCAGCTAGAAGAAATGGGAAATTCTATTTCTCCACAAAGAATTTCAAATCACTGAAGAAATCCAAATTTGAAAGGAAATTGTCAACAGCTCAATTCTTTTTTTCCAATGAGTCGGGAGAAAATGAGCCATGGATTGAAGTGAAATGAAATTATGCTAATTATCTGCACAGTAAGCGAAAAACTACATTTAAGGGAAATTGCACAGTATTTTGTCAAAGTCAGAATGAAATGTCCCTCTGCTGTTTTACAATTTAGGTATTTCGGTGACACAAATCCATCAACAGCGGGTGAAGAGTGTTCCGCTCACTTCTAATCTCCGGGAAGTCTGAAATACACATTTAAAAAGTTAAAAGTCTTAGAATTTGTAAATAGTTAATGTTCTGCGTTAAGAACGTGCATCAGTCAAACTACTTTGTAAATTACATTTGTGCTGTCCTGCCTTTAGAGATGGCTTTAAAATGAATGAGAATTTTGCACAGTTATTTCTTAGGGAGTCAGCATCACACGCATAACTTACAGATCAGGTGTCTACATCTTGTTCCAGTTGTATTGAACTAATAAACTCACAATTCAGTCACTGTAGCAGCTTAAAGTTTCTGTTTAGATCATGTGATGTTCTGACGGATGGTGAGCAGTTTAAGAGTCTCCAGTATTATATATGCTCCTTCTGTTTATGCATATACGTTTTAAACAGGCATATACAGCTCTAAACATATACAGCAAAGACCAAGTCTCAATGTTTGGCTTATAAATAAATGTTCAGTGGGGGTGAGGTGAGGTGACTTTACAGGAAAGTCCATGACTGTCAGCACTCCTCGGTCTTTTCTGGTCTTCAAGTAGTTCTAGCAGAGCTTTCAGGTGTGTTTGGGCTCATCATATCATATCACTGTGGGAAAATTCGGTAATAAATAGTATTATGATATTACAGGGTAATTCTGCCATAACCATATGTTGACGACATGACAAAATACTGAAAAATATTGTATTTATGATTTCAATAACATACAATGGCACCATAGGTTTTATAGTTTTACATGACAGCATAAACATGACAGGTTTCCTTCAGATATTCGGTGAACACTATCATTTTATCATTGTTTGTTGTATAGTTGATCTTTTGTTACCAAACCACACCCACTCTACTGAAGTCAATCCCCTTCTTGGAACCAGCTCCTCCACCTGGGAGCTGCTTTCAGCCATACTTGTTGTTTTTATGTGTAAGTCAGGCACCTAATGTACACGTCATACCAATAGTGTTGTGAACGATACAATATGCCACACCCAAGTCAGGAGGAGGAAATTACCTGCAGATTTGAATATTCTCACAATATTTCACTGTTACTTTGATACACAGAATCCTTGTCTCTTCTGCTCTTCTCTTTACGAACGCCCTTCTGTTCTGTCAGAAATCTTTAACCTGGATTCATCACTAATCTCTTTCAGTATTGTATTGATCTTCTGAGGGTGTGGTCTCTTTTGGTCTGCCTGCTCCTGCTTTAGAAATAACTGATGAAGTTTCCAGGAAGCGTTTTAAAGTGCGCTGCGCTCCCTTAGAAGCCTTCAGTCTGGCCATAATTGGATGCTAAAAAAGCCCCTTTATGCTTCGAATAATTTGACTTCTGACACTTTCACTGGGTTCTGATGCCATGTTTGTTATTATTGATTTGGTTAAGATATGTTTTCATCAACTATTAGAAATAGTGTAGAATCTGAAATATTAATTCTCTAGTTTACATATCAGAATGTCCTCAAATGTTCTGATTATGTCCAGATTAACATGTGGTCGTAATATACACACTTTTTTTATGCACTATGTTTATATTGCTTTTTTTTTAGTAAGGATACTAGTCCTCTTCATTCTTATTCATTTCTTGCCATGTTTCCTTGCTTGTCCAGTTTGGGAACAAAGCAGTAGCACAAGGAGCCTGTGACGTGTTTCAGCTGCTCATCTCTCACTGGGAACATCTGCAGAGGCTGGAGCCCACCCTCCCAAAGAAAATCATTGAGGTAACAAATACACACACACACACACACACACACACACACACACACACACACACACACACACACACACACACACACACACACACACACACACACACACACACACACACACACACACACACACACACACACACACACAGCTAAATTGTCAGTGACTCGTATGAACATTTCATAAATTAAAATGAGAAATTCCTATTCCTAAAGTCACTTTATCTTTTAAATGCAAGTCTTATACTCCGCATCTCATGTTTCACACCAGATTTAACCCACTGCCCTGACTCAGCTGGTGAATAGTACTGTGTTATCCAATTATCTTTCTCCTTGTCTTGTCCCAACACAGATCTTTGTGGCCACAATAGCCTTTTTGTTGCCAAGCGCGGAGCACTCAACAATGGAAGCAGACAAAAAGGTACATGTTGGAGAGGAGGGGACATGAAATGGCTGAGATCTAAAGGTCCTTGATCTCTCATGTTGGAATGGTGCATTTGCAAAGGAATGTTTCTGCTGAAGTGATGTGTTGTTTTCTGTTTTCTTTCCTGCCTCTACCACATTACGGTTTTGGGTTGGCTGTCCGTCCTATTTTCATGAACACAATATCTCAGAAATGCCTTGCTGAAAATTCTTAACTGACATCCAGATGTTTTGTTTATCAGTTTACTAGTCATTATTCTATTCCATAAATCAGGACCAGAAAGGTTGATTCTCACCAGATTTCCCATTTGGTCAAATATTGAAGTGGTGACACTAATCTCGACGCCCACCTTGAAACTGTGATGATTGTATAGATTGTCTTTGTTATCATTCAAGTTTTAGAATTTGTAGTCGTTTTGAAGAATCATCCATATGTGAAGCATTGTTTATTTGTCTATTGTCTATTCCACTGTAGTTGAATGCACATGTAGAAGGATTCCTTCAAAGACTTCACTACATATATTATATGAATCTGGACAAATATGTATGTAAACTACAACTTGGCTGGTTGGCCAGTGCATACAGACACAAAGGGGTAATTCTAGTTTTCTCTGTATCCTCTGTCTTTGCAGCCTTCATCTATTACCTATCACCAGTCTCTCTCTATTTTTGGTATATTACTGATGAATGTTTTGATATTTGTTGATGGAACTGAATAGGGAGCTCTTCTCTTCTTTGTTACACTCTCAGTTGATGGTGTCACTGCTGCTCTGCCTGTTGGACTGGTGCATGGCTGTTCCCCTGAGTCTGCTGCTGGAGCCCATCACCAATCCTTCACTGGAGGACCACACATCCCACAAGGCCCCACTGCTGGACTACATCTACAGAGTGGGTATCCTCATGGCAGCTGGGAGGTTCTAAAACATGCAGAACCTTTGTCTGAAGACACTACGACTTTAGCTTTGACATCTCCACCCCCACTCTACCACATGGGCTTGCCACTTTAATTACACTCACCTCCACCATGACCTTATGACTATGCCTCAATTAACATTATAGTAGTTCAACAGCAGAGTAGGGTCCACCATAGCTTACAAACATGATCAGTGTTTATGTTATCTAGAAAGCCCTTACAATATCCTGAAGATTTAGTTACATTTCTTAAAACTATGCGAAATATTCAGTTTGTGTGTTTTTGTCCTCTAACTTTTTATTTTATGGTCTGACCCAGAGGATGAGGGCTTCAGCCTCAAATGAATGAGATATTATTCATTCCCTCCTGTCTGGGCAGATGCGGTCAACGGCAGATCTTTGTAAGGATGTCACCCCTGATAAGAAATGGTCCAATTATTCAAAGAGGACCCTTTGTCCACTTGATAAGCTCAGGCTATAAATGCTTGTCCAGGAGATTTGAATGGAATATGTCTTAATATGAGAGAGACTGCAGCTGCAATGAAAGCAAAGACAATTAGGCATGATTGGTTGTCTATCAGCACACAAAAGGCGCGGCCCCTCTGGGTTTAATTCAGGGCATCGTAAGGTGACAATATTAATGGAATATTGCAAGAATGAAATCTATACATTTCCATGAGACAAGTTGGCTGCTAATTATTCTCTACACCAAACAGAGAGGGTTTCTCCTGATACAAAACATCACTGGCCAGTGTCACTGAAGAGGTTTTTCATGCTTCACCTTCCTTATTTAAAAAGTTTTGTCTTTAAAAAAAAAAGAAGCTTGAAATCTGTTCACTCCCAAGTCATCAAAAACAAGCACAGTACATGACAGCAGCTAATGAGGTTGCTTCCATTACATTACATTTCATTTATCTGACACTTTTATCCAAAGCGACTTACAATAAGTTCATTTCAACCATGAGGGTACAAAACCAGAACTGCTTCCCTTCATCCTCAGAAGCAGAGACAAGTGAGAAAAGTTGGAGACAAACAGGATGTGTATGACTGTAAAACCTAAAACTTTACAGTTGCACTAAACCTTATTGGTTCACCAGCGTTCGGCTCAAGCTTCTCCATCTGCTCCCTCTGCCTGCCTCAGCAGCCAGCTGCACCACTGCGTGTGTGTGTGTGTGCGCGCGCGCGCGCGTGTGTGTGTGTTTTGTGCTTTGGCACACATCTCTGCGTTTTTATTATTTGATTTGTGTGTACATAGTGTACTCACATCTCCATACAATATGTGCCCTTCTAACTACAGTATGCTTGTTTCACTGTCAGCTTCCAGGAACTGTTGCTATGCGAAGTGCAGTTACTTAGTTGTCAAGCACGGCCTGGGTTCCCCCTCCCTTCCTACCTCTCCACAGAGGAAGCTCTTTGGGGCTTTGGTGTAGCAGCTGTTTGGTTCAGGTCTTTTCAGCATCAAGCCTCCATCCCTCCCCCATGCACCCAGAGGTCTGCTCGGTAGAATCATCCACATACTGTCTGCATTGCCCCACACAATACTGTTTCACATGGCAGGCCGGCCTGCCTCTCTGAGCGTCTCTCACGCCAAGTGTGAGCGTATGTGTGTTCTGAATGGGATTAGTCTGTGCATGGCTTTACCCAAGTTGCTCCACTCTGATTAAGAGGCACCCTCATCTACATACATTAGCCACATGCTTTATCCCCTCACAATGAACAACCTTACCTTCACTCAGATTGTACATTATACAGGTGTGTATATGGCTAAGTGTGTGTTTGCGGTGGAAGCTGAGCACAAGGATAAAGTCTTAATTAAATCAAACAGTGTAAACCTGTCCAATGGCTGTAATCAACTGCCCCATTGCGCCTTATCTAGCACTGCCAACGGATGCTCTGCCATCTGTTATGTAGATCGATACACTCGCACATCACAGGAGAAATGAATTAGTGGCAGTAAAGACCCTCTTTTCTTTCCTTCTCTCCCTTCCTCCCACTGTTGCCTCACGATGTAAATAGACCATGTATTCCCCTTTCACATGCTCCTGGATCCTGTCCAGCCGGGACATCATCGTATATAACAAGATCCTGTCTTCACACATTACAGTTGAAGTATAGTCATCAAAGTCCTCCTCATCATCGCCCTTCATCATCAACACTAAGTTCTCGTCTTTCCTTGCTCCTCAGGTGCTGCACTGCTGTGTGTCTGGCTCCAACCTGCACTTACAGCAGAGCCACTATCTTGTCAGTCTGTCAGACTTGTCCAGTGCCTCTGACCTCATGTTGGGTCAGGTCAAGAGCTTCGAACCAGCACCCTCCCAGACAGCCAGCACGGACTTTGGCAACCTCCTGACTGTAGCTGAGGGTAAGCAGTAGAAGAGTGGCATGCGTGTGAGAGAGCAAGCGGTTAAATTGGTTGTTACTGCTGTCACATCACAGTTGATAATGACAATCCCTATTCATGCTTTGACACAACATTCAGGTCTATACTAAACTTTTTACAGTATGGAGCAAAACCCCTGCCCTCCCCCATCCAAAAAAAAACCCCAAAAAACATCCAAAAAAGGTTACAGGTAAAAGCAAACTCTAAGTAGCTCTTCCATTTGGAGACCCTCCATTAAATGTCAATATCTTATTAAAAGTAAAAAAGGAAATCAACCATCACAGAGACTGGAATGTTCACATTAGTGCTCAGCCCTAAAAAGAAGACCCATTATGGGGTTTAGATAAAAATGTTTTTTCCCTTCATTTTTGTGACCTTGTGATTCCATTAGGCAATCGCTCCCTCGTGTCCTCAACTTCTAAAAAGTCCTCCAAGTGCAGATACACAGAGCAAATGTGTACTGAAACAATGTCAGGATTCTTAACAGTAGCTTTTGTTTGGAAAATTTCACTACACCTCTGCTTTTTGGTGCACAGCTGCACAGAGTCTTGGCAGAAATAACAAAACACTATCAAAAGAGCAAACCAAAGAGTGCCGACTTAGTTATGATAATGCCCTTACCTCATATTGATCAAGTCACATCAAAGGGCCAGTGCGTCTGTAATGCAGCTTGGCCTGCTTTCTAAAGAGCCTTCTCCACTTTGATGAGGGATGATGGTATTGATAGCACTGTCACAATGCAAGAGTGCATCTCCTTGTTTTTCCCACATCACTGCAGAATAAAGCACGGCATGCCTTTCACTGGGAGGAAAACCTGTGCATTTACATAAATGCAATGCACAAAGGAGAGTTCTATTCAGCAGCCTGTAAAGATGGTGGTTCTCATTAGCACTTGGCCAGTCTCAACACTTATCCATTGTAAGAAGACTCAATGCGCTTTTCAAAGTTGCCTCTTATGATTAGAAGCTACCTACTTCGAGGTTTGTGAGAAATGAATAAAGTACCCCTATTAGTCATCATAAATGAGATTTGGCTTTGTGTAAAAAGAGCTAATAGAGATGATAGCATGACTTCACACAAATGTGGGGCTTTTTGAATATGGTGAGCAAAGTCTGCATTGAACATAATATAAAAGATAGCCCCTTGTTCAGCTGTATTCTAAACCCATCAGTAATTTTTACTATTGATCACCTTTTATGCTTTTTCACATGTATTTTTGCTGAGAGATGCACCTCGTGTTTTTATCCCGCTGCCCTCATTCTCCCACCAGAAAAGCGTCGCCGAAACATGGAGCTCATACCCCTGACGGCACGAATGGTCATGACACACCTCGTGAACCATCTGGGCCATCATCCTCTGAGCGGTGGTCCGGCTCTCCTCCACAGCCTAGTGAGCGAAAATCACGACAACCCCTACGTGGAGTCGTCTGAGCTGTCCTCTGAGGTCTTTAAAAGCCCCAACCTGCAGCTGTTTGTCTTCAATGAAAGCACACTGGTGTCCTACCTGCAAATCCCTGCTGAGACACCCACTGTTGGACAGCCCCCCCACCCTTCTTCTCAAGTGCGGGTCATTGTCCGGGACATCTCGGGCAAGTACTCTTGGGATGGCGCAATCCTCTACTGCACCACGCAGGACGACTCTGATGTGGGAGCATTTAATGCGGCTGAACTTCCTCTTTCCACGACCACTACAGTCCCTCCCAACAGAAACCAGCCCTCCTCTCCATGGAAAGGGCCGTTCAAAAGTCATTGCTCCATCTCAGACTCCCTCTCTAACTGTGGTGAGGAGGAGGAGGAGGTCGATGTTCTGGATCAGCTTTTGGAGGACCTTGGCCAGAGCAGCCCAGAATGCCTGCCCCAGCCACGGCTCAGGCTCAACCAGCCAGCCTCCTCTCCCCACGGCATGAACCAAGAGCAAGAGAGCGCCATCCTGGAAGCCATTGTCCGTCAAACTCTGCAGGAGGAAGAGCAAGTGAGAAGGTGGGATGCTGATGTAAGCTTTCAGGCTGCCTGCCAGAGGGAACCCTCCCACCAGGAACCAAAAGCCCCTTTCTACTTCTGCCGGCTGCTGCTGAATGATCTTGGCATGAACTCTTGGGATCGCAGGTATAACCAACTGGAATTGGTTTCAATCCTTTATTTGCACTGTAGTAGAGAAAGAAAGAGACGTTGTATGAAGTCATACAGGGGTCATTAGAATTCCTTATTGTTTAAGACACAAACTACATCTTAAATTAAGGAAAAAATAGAACACCAAATTTTGTTCAGGATAATCTCTCCAGTCTGATAATCAGTTACTTCCTTCATCCTCAAAGTAACTCAGCTTTTGTTTTTGTACTCAAAGAGAAAGAGGGCCCAGTTTAAGGCCCAGTGGAGTCTGCAGCATCTTAATCTCCTCTCCACAGGGTGAAAGTGCCCAGCTGTTTTCACTACAGTCCACCTTCCAGAGCTGCATCTTTGCAGTGCTACACCGTAAATTAAAAGCTTACACCTCTTAATGGCGATGGTGCAACATGCACACAGCAAGTAGGAGATTGGGATTTGCACCTGTGCCCTTTTTGCCTTTGGCAATCAAAACTGCAATATGAAACTTTGATTGAAAAGTTCTTCTTTAAACATTTTTCTTTTGGTAAATTATGCCACTAACGGATGTTCATTGTTGGCAGATTGTTGAATTGTCTTGTATTTGCAGAGTTGAAAATACCATGCCTCATCAACACTGTTTTTTGTCAAACAGGAAAAGCTTCCATTTGCTGAAGAAAAACTCTAAACTCTTAAGGGAACTGAAGAACTTGGATTCCAGGCAGTGGTAAAGTTCACTCTGGATTTATTTCTGAATTTAGTGCCCTTCGCTAATTGTCAAACTGCCACTGCAGCCAACTGACAAACCTGTAAGTGAAATGAAATGTGGCTAAAGTCATGCAGTTTCTTGAAAACAGCATTGCCCTCTTCCTCCCTAATGGTTTTCTTAATGTGTGCCAGCCCCTGCTGGTCACAGCCCTGGACATCTCCCACTATCACTCCTGTTGTCCTTCTCTGTGTCTCTCTGAGCTCAATCAATAAGTGCTCCACACATTACTACTGACAGAAGCTTATTAAAGAATGCCCTCAGGATTGGACCTTTTTCTCCCAGATGGCCAGACTCGGTTGAGCAATAACAACCTGTACGCAAGCATGCAAAGTGCCCTAAATCTACTCCAGCACAATGTACTGCCATGGCAACAGGGAGCGTAGGAGGGGGGAGGGGGTGGGGGGCTTTCCTGACATTGTTTTTTAAAACCATGTTAAAGCTGGAAACCCGGACTCACAATTTACCTTAATTATCAAGGTGCCTTTTTTTTTTTTATCTGAAGCAGCTAAAGTGGTGGCAGCTTTTCAAATGATGATACTTCTGTAAAATGAACTGCTGCGTTGTTTTTGTTGGTCTTCTAATGTCGGTTACTCCGTTTTGTTCTGTAGTCGAGAGACACACAAAATTGCTGTGTTCTATATTGGAGAAGGCCAAGAAGACAAGTGCTCCATCCTGTCTAACAGTGCAGGCAGCCAGGCCTATGAAGACTTCGTGTCTGGACTGGGATGGGAGGTGCAAACAACCACACGCTGTATCCACCACTGCAGCCTAAATATGCACACAGACGTACACACAGGTATACGAAGACACACTTACCTGTACATCTGTCCTTCAGGTGGACCTGTCCACACACTGTGGCTTCATGGGTGGGCTCCAGAGGAATGGCAGCACAGGTCTAACAGCTCCTTACTATGCTACCTCGACTGTGGAAGCCATTTTCCACGTCTCCACGCGTATGCCATCTGATTCTGATGACTGCCTCACCAAGAAGGTAGAAAGTCCTGTTTGTCTTCATGATGTGTTCTTTTTCCTGCGTTTTGGTGCGTTGTGATTACCTAAATGTGACAACTGGAGTATCAAACATGTCTTGCATTAATTGCACACCTCGTGTGTGTGATGTTAAGAGAGGAGAAAATAGTGCTTGGCCTTTCTGATGCAGTGAAATGGCTCCACAGCCATGCCTGCCCAGAGCAGTATGTTGTTGTAGCCTTCAGCTCTGTGTTAAGCTGTGATCAGGAGGTGTGACTCCGGAGTGCGAGCATTGATTAGTGACCCTGGCCAGGAAGGCCTGAGGAGTAGAGAATCGCAGGCGTGTGAGTGGAGAGAGGGCATGTGCCGCTGCGGTAATGACTATGATTCTGCTAGCCCCTGCCCCCCTCCCTGTGTGCTGTGACCAGGGCCTGGATTCAGCCATTAGCTCTCCCTGCTAGGGCAGGCGCCGGCCGGATGCCGGCAGGATCCTTTTATCCAATTCCTGCTGCCGCCACAGGAGCAATCGATTGGGTTCTGCAGTGGGATTCCACGCTGTAGTGCAGCAGTAGCAGTTAGCGCGAAGAAATGAGCCGCAAGGCCCCTTCCCGTGCTGCCAATCTTCTCATACAGGACCCTGCTGAGAAGGGAAATTCATCAGACTCTCTTCATAGCCAACCAAACTCAAGCTCTCCATTTCCCAAATAATTCCTGACTCATTTCAAACCCATCCTGAACTCATGCTTCGTGGCCATAAACATTAGGTAGAGCTGGTCCAGCATTAGGTGCTGGAGGTCTGGTGCCCAGAGTGCTGCCACTCCAGTTCCATCCATTTCACCAGCAACTTCTGTAATTGCTTCTGCTCACCTTGCACAGATCTCCAAACCAGCCACAGGTCCAACAGAAATTGGCAGGCCGGCTACATGTGCAAATGCTTCAGAAAACGATGGGAGGAAAAAGAGGAGCCAAAGTGGAATGAAGAATTGGAATGAGAAACAGGCTTTGTCTGTGTCCAAGTAGGATGTTTCTCTGTCAATTTAAAAATTGCACTTTTAGTCCAGCAGTCACCCACTTTACTGACTGTAACCATGGAGGCATACTGTGGGGCAGAAACGGAGGGAGTAGCTCTTGCTGAGCAGATTGCCTGTTTGAAGACGATGGAAAGGGTAAAAAACAGCTAAACCAAAAAGAAAAGAGGAAAAACCATGAATTCCTGAATCCAATTGTGGGTTTTACGGCAGCGAAGGCTGCAGCAGTAGCAGCTGGCTTCAGTAATGTGGTTATAGAAGCAACCTGCGGGGTTGAGGTCAGGCCATGCAGCCTGTGTGTGTCTGTCTGTGACTGTGTGTGTGTGTGTGTGTGTGTGTGTGACTGACTCTGTGTGTGTGTGTGTGTGTGTGTGTGTGTGTGTGTGTGTGTGTGTGTGTGTGTGTGTGTGTGTGTGTGTGTGTGTGTGTGTGTGTGTGTGTGTGTGTGCCTGAGCTCAAGCACTCAGCTGCAGGCCATCCAGCTTAACTGGGCTGCAGCAGGTTGTTTTTATTAGGAGCCTCTTGTGTTCTGGATCCTCTGGTTTTCTGTCTCCATGTGTGTGAAGCCCATTGGCTGGGTGCGAGGTCAAAAAGGGCTAATTGGACAAAAGCCTTTGACTCGAATCACATTTTATTAAAGAAGTCTCAAAAATTTGAATGTGATTAACATGGGGGTAAATAGATTGGTGCAGAAGATGATTGACCAGAGCATAAACATCCTCATTAAACTTGTCATTCAGCTCAGCCAAATGCTAATATCTTAACCCAAATTAACATCCCAGTGTTGATTGTCTTCCACAAATGCATATTCAACATTTTCTCTGAAATTGTCCCAGTGACTGACCTGGTTGGTACCTGATGATCCTTGGACAGACAGACTGAACTGTCGAGCTCCAGTAATCAGCATGCCGTGGATTTGTTTAAGATTATCGTATTACCATAATTAAGGGCTTATAATAGAATGTGCTAATTGCATATTTGGTGGCCAGGGCATGTTTCTTAATGGCTCATTAGGCCAACAGTACATTGGCAGATGTTTTCTTCTGAGTGGAGGCTCACTTTTCAGTGTCCGTGATACCCCAGAAAATTAAAGGGCCGTGTGATTCAACATCACTGGACTACCAGCTAATAATAGATCTGCACTTGTCAGAGCATATCATGTAACTGTTCATCTATTTTACTTTGAGAAGGGGAAAGCTGTGTACCTTTCTTTAACGGGCATCAGTCAATTTCCTGTCAGTTAAGTGTCTTCTTGTCCTGCCTACTTTCATTTGTGTTGTGAATAGAGTGGAAATGGGAAGCAATTTAACTCTTATGGGGAAGATTAATTGGATTTGAATTATTTGGTTTTCAAATGCTCAATTTTGTGCATTTTGTGTTTGCTATTTGAATTTGTAATGAAAAAGCTATAAAAAGAGCTCAGGACTGACTTAAACCCCAGTTTTCCAACAAAGTTTGTGATTTAACTGTAAACAGTCACCTTGTTCTTGTACTGACTGCATGGAGGGACGCAGGCTAATTCACTTTTTAATGGACCCTCTGCAGAGTTGACTCGCCAGTAAATAATATTTTATTATCAGTCATCACCTTCTACATTCCTCACATACCTCAATGCACTTCTGAGGTGATGTGGGCCAGAGTGCCGACCACACAAACCGACTGCCCGGCCCTACATTTGTGTTCCTGTCGTCACAGTAGCGATGACGAAGACATGCACCCGCCAGGCTCTTCACTGCACTAATTCTGTTTGTTTGTCAGCTGCGACACCTGGGAAATGATGAGGTACACATCGTGTGGTCCGAACACACCCGGGACTATCGACGTGGCATCATCCCAACGGACTTTGGAGACGTGCTGATGATCATCTACCCAATGAAGAACCACATGTATTTCCTCCAGATCATGAAGAAATCACAGGTAAGCTGCTGCAGGCGATGGGTTTGGTTGGGATTTTTGTTGTGTGCAAACTGGTTCACTGTCTCTGGCTTACTGGGACATATTATAGTGAGCCATCATTAATTTCAAGTCAAAACGTTTGCCGTGAAAAAGGCACATCATCAACTTTGTACAGCGTGGGGCTGTACTGGTTTCCAGTCTCTGTTCATGAGCCAATGCAGTTCCTTTTTCTTGCTTTCTATTCAGACTTTGCTGTAAATGTTCAGGTTCTTTTGCCTCTCGTGGTTTCTGTCTGAAGGCTCTCAGTTCCCCCTCCTCCAGCAGTGCATTATTACCCACACTGTGGGTATGTACTCTCAGAGATGGTTACTGTCCTTTGTTGGATTGCTTTCATCTTGGTTACTCCATAGTGCTGCACTCACTGTGTGGCCTCCCAGAGGACAGGGAGGTTTCTTTATCCAGGATGACTGCCTTAATGTCTTCACATATATCCACAGTAGCCTATTTTCAATATGTACATCTCAAAAGAATTTCATAATATATTCTGGTTTGTATTCCTCACTGTGAAGGCATTGGTTATCTTTATCTTTCAAGGGGTGTTTGACGGAAGATAATGTAATAGAAGAAATGATATTGTCAGCTGAGGTTTACCAGGCAGTCCGAGATATAAGATCCCACAGGACCTACCGTCTCTCTGAAGAAGCTGCTGTAATGTTCTTATAGTGTTTTAGCACAATTATTTCTTCACTCACCGGCATTAATGTTGTTGTCCATACAGTGTTTGATAAGTAGACATATGGGGACTTCACTGTTGTGCATTACTGTAGTGGGTTACATGTGCTAATCTGGATTTCCTATTCACTTATTTATCATGTCATTTACTCTTTTTCTGCTAATATGTATTGCCAGTATAAATCATCATACTACTGATATATTGTCATGAGAATTATCCCACTCATATTATTATGTTTTTGACTGAAGCTAATAATTGAACTTTGCAAGGCCAGTCATTCATACCTTCATTTAAGCATTTCTCTCTGGGGAACATGACAGCGTATCCAGCAGCACACAAAGAGAAGTGATACCACAATGTTTGAAGATTAGAGTGTAAAATATACGTTGCCGGCCTTCAGTAGAGGAGAGCAGGAGAAGAGTTGCCACGGTAGTGCCCCCCAACTCTAACCAAGACAAACCACCTCCTCCTCAAAGAAGCTGTAAATCCATCTCCTCGGGCTTCTGCTATTCGTTTTAAAATGATCACCCTAGTTTTGTGGGCATAATTTGTTTTTATCCTTTCTGTTTAAAATGTATTTATTGTTTAATTTGACTGATCATTATCCTCACCAAACTGCCAACTTGAAGACAGCAGGACCTTTTGGAAAGACTTTGACATTCACGTCTACTTCCAGGTCAATGACTATTGAGCTTCAGTGATTGAGGGCCCGCTCCAATATGCATGAACACACACACTGACACTGTTGCTAAAATTCATATTGCCCCTTTGTATTTGCTCAGTAGCTCAATATGAGGGCATTGTACTGTATTGATTGTCATTTTAATTTAATTTACCTTTTATTGATTCACATTAAATATGTGTGGTTGTCATGCAGAGTTAGGACAAATCTAATTTCAACTTGAACACTTGCTCTAAACAGATGGAGGAACCGTTTCAAATGGAAGAACAAAAAGAGTTTTAATCAAGCCTGTCTTATTTTACAAAGACGAGACCCTGACCAAATTTTAAAAAAAAAATGTATTCCTCGAACCTTTTTTTTTTCTCCTAACTTCCTCCAGGTTCCTTTCTTTGGGCCTCTATTTAACGGCGCCATTGTCACAGGGACGCTGCTGCCGAGCTTAGTGCGGGCCACCTGTATCAACGCCAGCAGAGCTGTCAAGTCCCGGCTGACCCTCTACCAGAGCTTGTATCCTTTACTCCTCCAGACTTCTGCTTCGTTCATGCGTCTCTAGCCCATACAGGGACAGCTCATCAACATGAACCACTGATTACTCAAACAGCTGAGATCATAAAGGTTTTGAGCCTAAATTTATCCATGTTTTTATGATGATTCCATTGAATAGAAAACAAGACTGAGCCTAAAATTTCAGCACAACCAGCGCCCCATTTGGGTAAATTCATTCAGACATGTGGCGTGCTTGTCACGTTCACCAATGTACACAGCTGAATGCTGACACTGATCTTTATGGGCTGCCTTATTTACATACAACTGTTCGGCCGGGTTGTTTCAGGGCCTGGAGCAACGGAAGAGCTTGGGGGGCTGTTTTGGGTCGGAGCACAGATATTGTGTCGCTACCTCTTTATGGAGGGAAAGAAGAGCCAAAATAAAAGCATCCTCAACAAACGCATACAAGTGTGTACAAACACAAGCACATACACACTTGCTCTCATCCCTCCACCCATCCATCCGTTCCGTTAAGAGCCTGACTCCAGCTGTAGTTGTCAGTTGGTTTAAAGAGAGTGTAATTACCAATGGAGATGAATTAGCATGTGAATGCCAGCAGCAGAGTTGGGAGGGACGGTGTGTGTGTGTGTGAGTGGGGGGGGGGGGGGCAGAGTCGGGATGGCCCCCAGAGGGGGAAACCTGATCTCCCTTCACGTCCCGCTCCTCCTCAGACAACATGTACAGCACCGCCTCACCAGAACCACCTTGCCCTTCTGGCAGTTGCTATAGAAACCTCCCCCAAAGAGATTTCCTGTGTGGAAGACCAGCATCTATTGTTTTTAAGGTATTGGCATATTTCAGAAATGTGTTTTCAAAGTATTATCAAGTCCATGCATCATAGTTATTTACCACGAAGGCTTTAAATACACCACGACACACAGTGTGGGCTGTGTGTAAGTATGTGTGTGTCTGTATGCGTTTCACAGTGCATCACATCATCTGGCCCCCCATCCCAATATCAGGCCATGTCTGTGTGTCCCTGGGGGCATCCTGAGTGACAGATGTCTGTTACCCGACGCCAAGTGAATTAGCCTAGTGTGACTCTCAGTGCCAGAGGGGGGCCAGCCACAGGCCTGCCTGCCTCGGTGAGTGGGGGAGTGGGGGGGGGGCAGTAACAGGCCTATGCTCGGCCACAAAAGCCTCACCTGGCATTCCTTAGCAGAGGAGCAGACAGCAAGAAGGCTCGATCTCTGAGAAGATAAGCGCTGCCTGGAGTTCTGGCACTGACGGGCTGCCAGGCAGAGCAACGCTGCCAAACACACTGTCTGTCTGTCTGCCTGCCTGCCTGCATGTCTGTCTATCATCTGTCTGTCTGCCTGTCTGTCTGTCCACCTATCTGGAGAGCTGCTGAGAACAATCTTTGTATAAACTGAAGAATAACCTGAAGGTTTGTCGTCGTGTGAAAGTGACTTCAGATCTTGTGCTTTTAGAGAATTGTTGTGACTGAATGTGACACAAAGTCACAGATGAAGGCGTGTCTTCAGTGCCAGATGGGGTAACTCTGTTTAGCGGTTGTATTTCTCCAGCCCTTTACACATCTCCCTCTCCAGTCATTTCCATTCTTCTATCCTCTCCGGATATGCAGTCTTCATCTTCCACAGGCTGGATCAACGACCTAGCCTCTTCTTTTTTCTTTTTTTTTTTTATAGGATGTGTGTTTTTTGTGCCACATGAAAATCCTCATCCTTAGTTTACCCCTTCACAATGCCTTAACAATCCACAGTCTGCTCTCTGCCTATGAGGCCACTCTCCAAGGTAATTAGTTGAATATTTCTTCAAAGAGAAGCTATATGACCCCCGTGTGTCCAGATAAAAGACCCGTAAGGCTCTGCAGCCCCGTCTCAGTCCGCCTCCAGGCTCGAGAGGACTCCAGCAGTCCGCTGCAATGCTCACAGGATCTCTCACGCTAATAGGATTTGATATTGAAAAATGACCACCAGCCACATTTTCAGAAAATACACACAGCTAGACTACAAGAGTGTTTTTTTAGATACTACCCCTCACTATCTTCCCACCTTCCTCCCATCATGCCCGACATCAGTCCCTCTCTCCTTTTCCTTTCTCTGATTTGTGAAATCTCTGCAGATGCTTTCTGGAGTCGTGTACGGACATCGTCAGTTACAATTTGTGTCAATTTCTTCTGGCAGGACAACCTTGGCCTTATAGGCATCATATCACAAAGCTCTCACAGACAACTCGTAATGTGTCATTTATTATTTAGATGCCTGATAGAAAATGCAGCTGGTCTGACTTTGTGTTTTAAGTGTGTTGTCTGCAACCTGTCCACCGTTCACAGCTGCAGTTTGGGGATTTATGAGTCTAAAACAACTTGGATTTTTATTAAACCATGATTTGTATTTATTGATTCAACATAGTTCCATAAGTGAATGTTATCCCTCCAAATGTATGAGATTGGCATGAAAGAGATGGGAAGTTTGTTTCTGAGCGGCCGTCGAAGATCCTTCATGCTGTCGCTGTAGAATAATGATTCACCCAGAAGGTGGGATTCATTTCTCTCTTCAACAAGCACTTGAGTTTGATGTGCCGTCCATCACTCTTTGTGTGTGTGTGTGTGTGTGTGTGTGTGTGTGTGTGTGTGTGTGTGTGTGTGTGTGTGTGTGTGTCTGTCTGTCTGTGTGTGTGTGTTGGGGGAGATGGCAAGTTACTAATAGGTGAGACAATGTGAAACTGACCTTGATTCAGAGACGTAGCCTCCTACTGAACAGAATCAATATCCTCTGCACACCACCCTTCGTCCTCATCCTCTGCTCTGACACACAAGTAAACACACACACACACAGATCCATCTCCAGGCATCCATCTCCAGGCCCATCGCCATCAATAACCATAATCTGGTGTGTGTGTGTGTGTGTGTGTGTGTGTGTGTGTGTGTGTGTGTGTGTGTGTGTGTGTGTGTGTGTGTGTGTGTGTGTGTGTGTGTGTGTGTGTGTGTGTGTGTGTGTGTGTGTGTAACCCAGGACTGCTGAAGTCTGTCATGTTCCCTCTCAGGCTCATGTGAGCATATTTACAGTCCTCGAGCTCCATGGACCCAAACCAGATGTACATAATTTCAGCAGCTCTATACTGACAACATAATGGATATGATATGTTGTGGCCACTCTTCGGTGTGGCACATCCCCAGACACCAACAGAATTATTACAGTCACTGCATTGACTGAGATATTCTCACATCCCTCCTGAGCAACTTCTTGTGCCGCTCTCGCTGCGTCTTTGTCTGACAGCAGCGGGCTCTTTTGTATACTGTAAGATTCTTCACCTCGCCGAGATGAAAGTGCGCCTGTATGCATGATAGGGTGTCATGAATAGATCTGCCACGTTAGTGTTGTCTCACATGAATTATTTAGCATCGTTGATAGGTCTAATTTGCCAGCTGTTGTGCCATAACTGTCGGCAGTCTCATGGAAACTCAGCGGTCTCTATCACTACGGAGCTCAGAGCTGGACGGCACAGTGAGACGCCGAGCTCGTCAGTATATGCTGGATTCATGTAATGGTTGAGCTGATGTGGGTTTAACTGGCCAACTTCCTGTTCATTGGAAACAGTGCTAGCCAACTAAAAGGAACTTGTAGTTTACAGTAAAAATTGTAGAGGGATTCAGCCAGCTTGGTTTGTTGTGTGATTAGTGTCTCGATCATATTACTGGATGCAAACCCTTCAGCTGGAGACGTTGGCTGGTGTGGGGCAGTTTGGGGTTCAGTAAGGGGCCAGTTTCTAGTTGAAGTGCCGCTGCTTTGGAGTTGGCATGGGTAGTTTGGGCGGAGGCCGGCGTTGGCTTTGACAGGATGGTTGAGAGTTTACAGTGTTTGCAGGGCTCCAAAGAGAGGGGGGGTCTCTCCCTCCCTGAATGTTTTAACCTAATCCCATTATCAGTGTAGCGCACTGCCTCCCATCTCTTCCTCCTCCTTACCCTCGCCCCCTCCCACCCCTCACTCCAGCTGACCAGCTGTTCCTGCAGAGACTCACGACAATGTCCGATGTGTTCAGATCACTGAGTACCCCCACCCCACCCAACCCCCAATACAGACAGAAATGAACAGAGCACAGTCCATGCACAACCAAATCAATTGCCAAGCCCATTGCTGGAGCCTAGAAAAACCTAGAGGGAGGGGGGTGTTAGGTGAGGGGGGGGGCAGCGCAAGCACAGGCCTGTCAAACCAAGAGCCCTGACTCAGGAGGCAGCCCAGCTCGGATGGCATATGGCGTCTAGCTTCATACAACATGCAAAAGTATTCTCTCCCTTCGCCCCCTCTCATCTCCCCCCCTCCCTGTCTCCCTCTCCTGCTGCTAAGACAGAATGACTCATAGCATTACTTCCCCCCCCCCCCCCAACTTAGTTCCTCCTCCTCTTGCTACCCAGCCTGTAACAAAAGGTGTCCACTGCATGGCACCCACACCCTGAAAGCCCTGGGGGCCCAGCCCAGCCGGCACTCTGGGGTCTAAGCTTCACGGGGGCCGCCCCTTTTAAACACAGGTAGAGCAGGCATGGAACCAGACGGCCAACAGCAGGGACCCAGAGCCCCGCCTGGGGTAGCACACACACACTGCTGGTGTCAAACTGTTGGTGTATTTCAGTTTTCGGTTGTATTCTGCATCCGTATACTGAGCTGCTTTATTTCCTTGTGCATCTGGTGCCATAAAACAATCCAGCTTTTTGTGCTCTGCTGTGTTTATGCAATTAATTATACAATGACTGTATGTGTCATACTGCAACCTTTCTGACATGGAAGGATAGTATTTCCCTTTATTGTAGCTGGGTTCATTCCTATTTGTCCACATTTTGATTTACTTTCCTGAACTTAATTACTTGATAATAATTAAAACGATTAGTGTCAAGGAGCATTTCAGTTGCTGAAATGACCCTGTTTTTATACAGCACATTTAAAATAATTAGAAAACCAATGAGTTTTAACTGTCAGCAGTAAAAACTGTCCTCAAGTGTATCAAAAAGATTATCATGCTCTGTATTTTTAAACTTGAACCCCACCCTCGTGCCCCTCCTCCTCTCTCCCCGTCTGTTACACATTCATGTCTGACATCTGTCTGTTTGTGAGCTGCAAAGTAAAAGCCAATTCTGTGTGGGATCACCTTCTCAGCTCAGGAGTGGTTTATTGGGTAGAAATGTATAAACTACTGCAGTTGTGTAAAGGATTTTTGGTATTTTTTGGCAATGGCTTGGCCAATGTCAACATTAGAGCATATCAATACTTTCTCAATTTGTATATATTTTGATTCCAGTACAAAGTACAAAGGAGATGCATTGTATCAAATTTGGCTCAGAGTCGACGCTTTCTCTCATTTTTTAACCATCAATTTCTTGGCAATCTTATTAGTTTACATACTTAAATATGGCACTAAATTTGGACAGATTTAATGACTTTTCAGTCGCTGGAATAAAAGGTAAATTTTACTGCTTTAAAAAAAACCATTTTAATGTCATAATTCTGCTTTTGCAGAAAACGTTCCTGTTTCTCCCAATTTCAGGTTTAATAGAGCAAATTCCCACAGATTGAGCAATCAAAGAGAGCAGCATGGTTCTTATCACATTTATTATAGTTTGCATACCCTTGCTTATGCAGGCCTAACAGTGCAGTGAATGTTCATCTGAAAAAGGCTATTAATATGTAGGGAATGGCTGGGTCAGGTTGAATATGAACACTTATTAATATCATATACTTCCCATTACTTTTAAAGAATTCACTAAATTCAACAAAAAAGCCCAGAAGCCTGTAATGCCCGTCTTGCTTTCTACACCGTGTCACCACTGGACCCTGCTGACTGCCCTGACGTTCAGAAGACCCGTTTATGGTGATTGATGTTCGGTTCGAGCTCGGGTGTAAAAACCTGTCTGTCTGCTTTAAGTGATTAGCATCCAGCTAGCCATTCCATCTGTTACCATAGCCCTGTTTAATTAATGAACTTTCTTTTCCGCCCCACACCCAGCCAGTGCAACACTAAAGCAATAGCTGTTACCCCTCTCAGGTTATCCAAATGGATGCCTGTTCTTGCCCCACCCCCCACCCCTCCTCAATGAGTGTGTTCTCATTGATTAGTTATGTTTTGTTTTCCCCTCTTTTGTCTCAGGTTCTTGAAGGGAGGGTTAATGAGCTTTCCTGGCAAGCTGTAGTGTTTGGAATCTGTGGATAAATGGGAATAATTTTGTTGTTTTTTGTTTTGTTTTTGTGATGGACTTGGCAGAGATGTGAAGCCCCGTGCCACCGTGGGTGTTTGTTTGTACATGAAGGATGATGTGTGTTTGTTTGGATGTGTATGAATGGCTTTGAGGCGGGGTATATTGCATTTCATCCCTGCTGGTCCATTATTCTTCTCCAGAAGCGGGGAATCTGGAATCCTCGTTAACAGTTGGCTCTGTAACTATTCATCTTCCAGCCATCTCAGCAAAACTCCTGTCCTGTCCTCTTTTTACCAAGTAGTCTCTCATTTCTTTTATTTCCCATCCTCCTTCCGTGTCTCTTTGCTAAAGGCAGTGCACAGCCCTTTGTCCAGTGAAAGCTGTCCTCTTTTGTTTGTGCGGCCTTTTTCATCCTTGTGCTAATCGACATGGTCGTGTGCCTGAGTTGGACCCCATATTTCACGCTCAGCTCTCCTTTGTTTGACACACCGCCCCTGATAAGAATCCCAATTCTAGGGCCTCTCTGATATTGAAATCCAACAGCGGCTTCGAAAGAGCCTTCAATCATCCATTATCTGTGCTCCAGTGATTACCATTCAGTCTCCGTGAGTCCAGGCTCCTCATCACCGGCCCCAGAGCTCAGGCCATCCCCTGAAAGAACCTGCATCCCTGAACGCCTGTGTCACATTCAAGCATATCCATAGATATTTCTGATGCTGTCTTGAGGCAGCCACACATTGAATGCTGCTGGGAAATGTCAGTGAAATGTCACTCATCATTCTCTGCTGGAATCTCTTGGTCTCTTGTGACCCCGGGTTTTCTGGGACTCTTGTGAAGACAATCTTTGTCCCTAAATGGTTATTAAATGTTCACTTCTCTTATTTTTGTTCAGAGACTAGGATTGCTCTTGTTTTGGTGCATAAGGCTGTATTGCTTTTAATGTTGCACACTTAATTGGCTGTTTTAAGAAGAAATGAGTTGATTATTTATAAGTTGCACATTAATGCCTCTTGAAATGGTTCAAAGGCAGTGTCTGCTCCTCTGCTGGCCTGTGGCCATTGTTCTCTTTCAGAGGATGTCCTTGTGCCTCGCAGCATTTGCATTTTTGCACTAAATGGAATTTTCAGCATTGACAGACAAGCAAACAAAACAATAACAAAAACAGAACATTTAAGTGTGCATCGCTGTGCATTGTGTGCTTCTTCTTACTTTGATGTGTTAATACTGATTGTCTGTTTCATTGTCAAGTGGTGTCTGTGGCTAAAAGAGAAGCAGTGGGGAAATATAGGCCAGATCTTCACTGTTTATCCACGACAACAGACTCTGATCATGTTGAGTTTGAAGTCCAACAAAGAGAAAGTGTTGTTGGTTGTAGAAGCCGCAAAGCACCTTGTGGTCGTGGGATCCTAACACGTAAAAAAAAATTGTTTGTTTGTCATCAACTGCCATTAAATGAATTCAGTACATGATTATCATTTTTGTTTTTCCATTTTATTGTTGTGGTTGAAATGTAAGAACAGCTTTGTGCTGCAGATATCCACTTATCCAATGCTCAATGTTTATACACACAATAGCTCTCAGTACCTTTGTTTAATGTAGCGTACACATCTTCATTAGTTATGTATAGCTTCTAATTACTATTGATGAGACTCTAGCTGATTTTGGGTACAAATCTATAGCTTTTGTTATTCTAATGAGTGTTATTTACCCTCAGATCTCCAAGCCAGGGGGCTTTGGAATGAGGCTTTGTGCAGGCAGATACAGCCAGTGCTGCTTTAGCTACACCCACTTGTTTTTGTATCTGCCGACTTTGACAAAATCCAGTTTCCCTCCCCCCACGTCGTCACCCGTCTGCTTGGATGTATAGCACTTCCCGCTTCTCCATCTGTTTTTGTCCACCCATGAAAAGGTCTATTATAATCTGCAGGATGCACAGTTGACGTGCTGCGAGCTACGCCAATCAAGGCACTGCACCGAACTTAGGCCATGAATCCAAGGGACCCCAACCCCTCCCCAGAGTTCATTTTGATTATGTGGGGTCTCTGTCAGAGATCTTCAGTTGAACAAGTTTTTATAACAACATTGTCTCCATCATCCCTTTTCCCTGTAAAAGCTTCCAGTCTGAATGGGGATCTCTGCCCACTGCATGATGGCAGGCTCCTGATTAACCCTGGAGTGACTAGCTAATGTCATTGAAGGAGGGCCACCTGGCTGTGAGACTGTACAGTCAGCTGCCACTGAAGGGCCCGAATAGGAGACGACCAGGTGTTGGGCTCCAGCCCCCCTAATTGTTGCCATGTAATAGCCTGCTTGACTGCACAATATAGCCCAGGGGCGTGGATTAGGAAAAAGCTTTGGCCAACACAGAAGTCTATTTTCATTTTTTTGCCCGAGGTTTTCTGTGCAGGTTCCTCTGTGTGTGCATACATATTTACATCTCCCCTCACGATCCTCCTCATCCAGTCATAGTTTATTGTAATAACAATGGCTCTAAATGGAATATGGGGGCAAATGAAATCACTCTTGACCCCCAGTAACTAACCTCCTCTGTTCTGTGCGTTTTCCATGGATGTGATCATATGTAACCTAGCACTAATCATTATCATTCCCGCTAAATGCCGGGCATTTTGCACAAGGCCAGGCAGCCTAATTGGTGCAATGAACCTTTCATTGAGGGGGCAATGGAGGAACAAGAGACTTTCTGCGTAGCATACCTTGGCGTGAAGTAGACAGAGATGCTTGATGCTAATGCATCACGGTTATTCTTTTGCAGATGCCACAAGCATCATTAAAATTGCAGAAGCCCTTGTTCATTTTGTTTTAATATTTTATCATTGCTTGTCGCTGCAGTGTTATCGTAGGTTTAAAATCACCGTCATTTGGCATGACACAGGGTTGGCACACTACTCTTGCAATTTAAGTGTCATATTGGTTTTCTAGATGTGTCAAATAACTTGTCGAACATTAGGGTACTTTGATTGCTGCCATGCTTTGAGGTGGGTACAGGTGGGCAGAACAGAGTGGGATTTTGTAGCCTGATAATAACTATTTTGTTATAACTTTCTTCAGAAAACTTGGAAGCAAAAAGAGGTGAAATGCCACAAAAGTAATCAGGTGGATTTCAATCACAGTGTAGCTTCAGCATCGCCTTTCCTTTTTAATCTTTGACTTTTTATTAAAAGTTCAAGTTGAGATCAGATAGATGCTTTTGTCCCTGTCTCGACTCTAAACAATTTAAAATTTCAGGAACTGATAGAAAAATATGACACATATTCACTCCAGATAGCTCATAAGATGCCCACCTTTGTCCTGACTTAATAATGTTTCCAGAGGGCTCAGACATTCATGTCACTCTGGCCATCATCACTGACAAAGGAGACCTTCAGAGGGACCTCTCACCCGGCCACTCACTGAACTGTATCTGTTAATCTTCTTCCCTATCAGCCTTTTGTAGCTCATCTTATTATGACTTTCTGTTAATACACAGTGGAGGCCTGTGTGACTGTCTGGCTGTAATGGGTCTGTGTTTGATTAATCATGTCGATCTTTTGTGTTTCACATCTAAGGCTGCTGTGTTAGGACTCATCAATGGAGGCCAGAGTCCTTTGAAAAGGAGAGTGGTTACAGACTCAGCTCATCTGAATACACAAGCTCCGTAGGCTTTGATGGCAGTCGTGTTGTGTTGAGCAAACCATGCTACAACAAATTATGATATCACCAGGTATCTTTTGGCCATCCTGTGTCTCTGGTGTATGAGGATGACTTGTTGCTTTACCATTTATATTGTGTGAATCCCCAACAATCATTTGGTTCTAACATAGTTTAGGGGTCAACATTGACCTTTGTGTAGGTGCTGCTTTTATGATTTGTTGTGGAGAAGAAATCGATTTTAGTGTCCCCCAGAGGAATGGTGGGCTGCCAGAGACTTGAGAAAATGGGTGACTACGTCCTCCAGTCAGCTCATAAATAACCCGGTCATGCCAGCTAGCAGACATCAGATTTTGTCTGCAGCTGTGGCAAACCTGTGTGAAATCATTGATGGGCAGTGATGATGTCACAGGTTAGGAGTGATGTCACAGCCATAATTCCCCATCCCGCTGTCTGAATGCCAGATGGACGGTAGAGAGGTGTGGAGGTTGGAGCTTAGAAAGCTCTTACTGTGGTAAAACGTACCCCTCAGGAGGTGTCATTAACCTGGGCTTACTGTTTGACCCGACTCCTTTGGGGCTCCTGCGCCGTAGTTTCTTGGACCCACTAATTAGGCTACTTGTTATAACTCTCTGGAACCAGCTATTCCTCCAGAGCATCTGATGTTGTGTAAGTCTATGCTCACCCAGAAAATGGACACATAAACACCATCATTCATCATAATGCAACTCTGACACATTCAGATGTTTTCTGTTCTGCTGCTACAGATGTCTACAGAAAAAAAGCTGCTTAATGAGACACCAAAGTTTGGAGTAGTTGCTATATATAATGCGAGTGGGACACACACACTCACACTATACACACCACACAATCACCCTGCTGGCTGGTTTCTGTCATACACACTCTCACTTTATCCATTTCAACCTGTTGTTCCTCTCCTCTCTGCCATTATTCCTGCAGCCAGCTTTATTGCCACATTCACTCTCTCTGTCCCTATCTTTCTTCCTCCCTGTGTCTCTCTGTCTAAATGTCTCTGTCTTCCTCCCCGTTCTCCCATAATCACCTCACACCTCTGAGGGCCTCTGCTGAGACGAGCTTCACACCTCAGCTCTCGCAGTGACAACAGGTACCGCTGGCACTCAGCGCCGGCCTCTCTCCAATCAACACCTGCTCCGCTTTATCTCTTTTTCCTCCCATCTTCCTTCCTTCCTCCTTTCCATCTCTGCCTTCTTTCTCCATAGTCATGTCCCTTGTTCTTGTGGCTCAAGCAATCCTTTTACCTATTCTCCTGTCTTTCTGCCAAATTTCTGCCACTTATCTCCTTTTCTATATTGACCAACAGTTCATCCAGTCTGATCCGTTTCTCCATAACAACGCCTCCTGCAAATGGCACTGATCCCTTGATATTTAAACCTGTTCATGTTACGCCGTCTAATGACTGGCAAAAACAGTTTGTTATTTTAAAATAATTTCCTTTCTTTGTCCCCAATCATTTTTTTTCCTCTTACTTCTCCACCTAAACAAGAGATTTAAGCTGCTGATGTATCTAGTGTCGGACACATGTGTCACGCTGTCTGAGTGCCCACGTGACATGACGAGGTGGGGTACCATGCCTTTCAACAAAAAACATAATGACCACATCTGCTTTTTATCCCATTTGCACTGGCACCCTATCACAACCAAGCATCCCCCCCTCCCCCGCCGCCCCCCAATCCTTTCCTCTCAACAGGCCAATTATGTGACTGCTGGGAGTCAATGGCACTGTGAGCTACTCCTGAACTGCTCTCCTTACCAAGGTCAAGCTGATTGGTCCAGGTTAATGGGCAGATGTGGGGCTAAGAGAGGAGGTGGTCAAGCACCTAGAGGCACCCTCCACCTCATCTCTTAACTGTCCCTCTTCACTACAAGAGCCCCTTTTTACCACCGCAGCTTCTACAAACAGGATTAACCTTCGGTGCTGCTACGGAGGCCCAAAGACCAAAGGAGTAGTTTTGTCCCTGTGCACGGCAAAGACTTTTTAGGGACATTCTTTTAGAATTCCCAGATGATAAGATTAGGTAGTCGGTTTTGTTGCTTGCCATATTAAAGAAATGTCTTGATCCCGTATTGCTTGCAACACCCTTTTTTATTCCCTCTTTTTATTTCCTCTTTTCCCCCCCCCTAATTAAGCAACGTCATTTCAGCTTTAGGTGATGCACTTTCTGAGACTCCACATGATAAAAGCTTCATTAACAAAAGGGGAGGAGGCAAATAAAGTTCCCTGCAAACATCATCTGACTTCTGTGACATAGAAATGGCGCTTAAGTAGTGAAATGTCAGTATGGGGCCTCTTAAGACCTCTAATGCTCCTCGGACTAATCTGGACTTTCCACCCTACCCTGCCTTATCAACACATTAGCTGTGTGAGTCTCTGTCGTATTCATGTTGTTTATTTGTGCAGTCACTGTACAAATCTAGAGTAGAAGAAGTGTCAGGGCCTCTCAATGGCACCACAGGTCTGGATCCACTATCAAGCAGCTCTCTTGTCGTCGCTGCTTCAGCGCGATACGACGGTGCAACCAGTGCAATTCACTGTGGGGATGATATCGGGTGTAATCAGCATTACCCTTCACCAGACATACTGGTCGTACAGGTGTTTACTTTACAGTCATTTATTCTGAACAGTGTGAGGTTAAAAGGTCATTTTGAAATCCAATATTTTAGGAGAAAGGAAACGCATCCACGTGTTTTAATGGCTTTAAGGATGTATACTTTGTGTTGGTGAGGAATCACTGTGTGAAATGTTCACATGCAGAGCACCTTTGGTAGAAGACTACTTTGTGAAACTGTGATGGATCCTCATCCCTGCTGTCTGTGTGTGTTTGAAAGATGCTGAATGTGTATCAGAGGCCAGTGGTTGCGTGAGGACTTTCGTCATCAGGGAAACTGAGGAACACAAAGGCTCAGGCTGGATGGTCAGGATTCGGCCCTGCAGACAGACAGCAGGTCAGAGGTCAACTTAGGCTCTTTTAAGGAGCTATGTGTGTAAAGGTGGCTGTTAGTGTATGCGTTGTGCCCAGTTATGCACATACGTCTGTGTCTGCATGTGCTGGGTGGGGTAACAGCACAAAATGGATCCCAGTGGACAGACGTTTTCAGGTCCCTGTGGAAGGAGAGAGATGATGATGAGGGCTGGTGGCGGCCGGCCGATGGGGTCCAGCAGGGATGGAGCAGCTAATGATGAGCCATCTGAGGCCTCCATTCACCTTGAACATGGGCCGCTGCAGCTGCCCTGACCTTGGCTTTGATCCACAAAGATGTTTGACCCCCACCATTCCCCCCGCGCCCCCCCCCCCCCCAGCCATCTGGACAGCACACATGCATATGTATACTTATGCACACACACCCACAGATACATATGCATGTGCACGTATGTTGACCCATATATACATGCACATATGTCTACACAGGTAGCAGTAGTGGGACGACTGCAGTCAGACACGACATGCCAGCCAGAAGTCACTGTCTTTATCACCAGTTATATTTCCACTCAAACACGTTATCCTAAATATGTAGATGTTATAGTTAATGAATTGGATTTGCGCTTTTCTGTTGATAGCGCCGACTCTCCCCCCACCCTCATAACGCCATAATAACAGCCTCCATGTCTCCTGACTGAAGTTGTTTTACATTAACTCAGAACGGGGGGATTTCTTTTTTCTCATTACTACCCTCCATAGACATCACATTGGTTTCCCGCTCTTCTCCCTAATTGGAATGCAGCCGCTTGGAACGTCGGAGTTCCCTGGAAATCCCCAAAGTGGCGCAACACACTCTCCTCCCTCACTTACTTGTCTTGCTTGTCCGCCCAGTTCAGCTGTAAATGACAGTTATGTCACGGGTGACTTGAGTTGCAGTCCATCTGTGGAAATGCAGACCTGTCTGCATTTTCCTTTTTATATTTGATCCCTAGCTTTATGATAATTCTTTTTATGGCGCAAAACACAGTTGAGTTTGTGACGCTGTAATACAGTTCATCGAGAAGACTTTCGTAACAGATAACATTTTCAGAAAGTGCGAGGTTTTGTATGTTGTGATCCCCTTTTCCAGCCTCACAAACATTAGTCTTTACCAGCATTCATCAACTGTAGCTAAGGCTTATTTTTTCCCCAAAAGTAGGTCAGTGTCAGTGGGTTTGGTGTCCATGACATGGACATTGTGTTTGCGTCACTGTTCTGGATGTGTCCCTTGATTAAGTTACTGTATTGGAGGTAGCAGCATCTGTGCATATGCCATGGGAACAAGCTGTGCCCACGGCTTAGTAATTAGAGACAAGCATAAAAATGAGAGAGAAGGCAAGATTACCCCTCACTGTGCATCAGGTCTGATATCTGTGCAGCAATTTTTTTTTTACCCACCGATAGCATCATGCATTTACTTAAGTGATCTGATTATGGCTCTCGCTTTCACTCATCTCCAAAATACCTTTTATTATTCTCCCTCCATCACCACCTGTCTTTCTCCACCGCTGCCTGTCATATTTTCTCTTGTGTCTTGATAATTTGACGCTCTCTCCCTTCATTCTATTCTTTTGAAGTTTTTTTTTCTCTCCCACTCTAATCCATTTGTCTAACTTGGATAGAGGGCAGCGGAAGGAAGTGGTGGAGGAGAGGCGTGTGTCGCAGTCAGAGAGAGCGTCTGCTCCAGCTGGAGTCAATATTTGCTTTAGGAATCTCAATAACAGGCCTGCAGTCATCTGCATCTCTGATAATGGACAGCCATATGGCTCTGTTGACCCACGCTGTGCCGACGTTCTCTCTCCCTGTGCTCCCTTGTTTTTCATTTATTGGTTTCCGTTGAAGTTCTCTCATTTCTTTATATCAAGTCCTTCCTTGTCCAACATTTTGTCCTTTACTTGTCACCTCTCTGAACGCATTTTGTTCTTTTTACAAACATCCCTACTCTCTATCTGAAACCCTGGATATGACCCACTGCACAGAGCTGTGACCCAGGTTACCATGGCAGCAGAGCCCGCGGTGCCCACTCTTTGTCCAACACTGTTTCCAGCAAGTGACAGAAAACAGTGACGTTGCTTGTGTGTCTGTGAGTGGAAGACGGACCTAAAGCTCATGGGGAAGTGCTTGTATGTACTTAAAGTCCTGCTGCTCTGCATCTCCTAACTGGAGCTGTTGCTCCTGTAATCAGAGCATAGAGTATATTTAGTCTTACAACCCCACTTGTTTTAGCTTTTTTTTTCTTTTTTTTTTCCATTTGCCTTTTCATACTTGAGGTGGGAAATGTGAGCTTTTATTTAATGGATTATTTGGTGTTCTGTCCTGACAAGTGTCCAACTTTTACGTTTATCCAAGACTCAGATTTTGCAGCAAATTCACTGAGCACATGAGTTTGTACATAGATGAGAAGTTTGTATGCCTTACGTGAGTTTTCTGTGGTGGCTCCTCTCAGTGTCCAAAGACATGCATGTTGGGTTAGTCGGTTATTCTAATTGACCATGGATGTCAATGTGAGTGAGTGATTGTCCAGGCTGTACCCCCCCCCCTTCGCCCACAGTCATTTGGGATCAGCTTGTCTTTGTGATCCTGTTCAGGATAAAGTGGATACAGATAATGGCTGGATAGTATTTATTTCTTCTATGTGAACGTAATACTATTCATTTGGTTTTGCTGTTTTAAAGACATGGATTGCCAGTGGACTGTACAAAGTCCTCCCCATTCCTATTTTTTTTTTCTGCCCTTTCCTTTGTCTTATTCAGCCCTCTGTGCGTTTCTATCCGTCCCTCTGAGCAGCTTGGCCATCGCACCCTCTGGTGTGTCCCGGCTCAGGTGCCCGTCATCCCCGCTTTGCCACGGTTCCCCTCAAAGCCGTTGGTCACGGCTGCCTTGGCCCCTGCTGTGGCGGCATGTGCCCACTGCAGGCCCCTTTCCCAGTTACTGCCTGGTCCTATCTATCTAACCCAGAACAGAGCCTCTCGGCCCAGTCCAGCCTATCTCAGCTCAGCCTGGTTCAGCCTTGGCGTCAGCAACAGCCCAGTGTCACTCCATCTTGGCATCATAATGAGAGGAGGGGGAGGGGGGCGTCAGCATTCAGGGGCTAAAGCTGTGTGTGTGTTTGAGACTGAGAGTGAATGTGTTTGTCAAGCAATTTGTCAGGTGCCGTCGATGTCGGAAACATGGCCACAACTGACAGCTGAGAAAAATCCGACGGCTTCTCAAACATGTGCACACGCACACGCTGTTAAATCTCCAACTTCCTGTCATTTTATCATCACAGACCTTTTTACTCCACCAGTTCCCTGCACCATATTTCATCCAGCACTTGCCTCCATTCCACAACAGAGTTTGGACAATATATCTACGATAATGATATGATAATGGCCATCAGAATGTTTTCCACCCTAACCCAGCAGCCATTTTGCAGGCTTATTTATTTATTTACCAGAGCTTTCCCATTTCAAATCTAGCCATCCATCCTGCATGCTGGCTGCCCAGGCCTCAGTCCCTGCTTGTCACTCTGAATTTCAAATAGCTCCAATTTTCCCCATGATGGCGCGGAGAAGTGGCAGGCAGCACATCGGGGAGGGTGGTCCGAGACATGCTGCCTGCAGCAGGGGTTCTATTAGAGAGACGAGAGGGATGAAAGGCGGGAGAGGAGAGGTTTTGAGCATCGTGCTCGTAGTGATGTATTCGTTCTTTTCTTTTTTTCTGATTATTTTGGAGACAGCGTTCTCATTTGGGGCTGTGCTGTTTGTCTGATTGTTCCATCTTTATATCTGGCTGGCTTGCTGATCATGGATCTGCCCTGCAGTACAGCTGCAGCTCACGTGTTTGTCTGCATTACAGCACTGAAAGAAAGCAACTGTTGCTCTAATTTGGGCCGAAATGGTGTATTATGCAATACATAAATATAATTATTCTGAAATGTAATTATTTAATTGTATTTATTTTTTACAATACACTTAAATTACAGGTAACAGCTTTGTCTTTGACTTGTTTTCTTCTCCTTCATGTCATTATGTTTTCTTCTTTAACAAGACCTCAACAGCTATGAAGAGCGGGCGCTCTACTTGGAGGCCATTGTTCAGAACCACAGAGAGGTCATGACCTTTGAAGACTTTGCCTCGCAGGTCTTCTCGCCCTCTCCTGGCTACCCAATGAGTGGGACAGGTGAGAAATGAACCACACTGCACCGCTTCCTCTTCTTCACGTTCTTCCCCCATCTCAGCAGTGCTTCTTTACTTCTGACCATTTTCCTCTCATGACTTCTTTCACCCTTCTTCATCTCTGTTCTCACGTCTTTTTCCATATCAGTCTCCTACTCCTTCACAACACACCTGTTTCCCCCCTTTGCCTCCCCCTCCCTCCCTCCCCCTCCTCATTCTCCATTCTTCTTCACGCCTACACTCAGTGATGAATATCAAACGGCGGGTCGTGCCTCTTCACGCTGTCCGACTGACTTCAAACACTCGGCTTTCTCCACTTCCTCAAGCCCCACTTACACTATTTTGTTCATCCCTTCTTTTCTTTTTTTTCAAACAGCATCTTTCCATGCAATTACTTTCCTATGAATACAAGCAGCCTTTTAAATGGCATTTGCAGAGTGTGTGTGTGTGTGTGTGTGTGTGTGTGTGCGTCTTCATGAGCTCATTCACCAACACTTAAGAGATCGGACTGACAAACAGCAGCTCGCGGATGTCAGCACAGCGCTCTTATCAGTCCATGAATAGGATGGAAAACGTGTCTTATCTTGTTCTTCCTACTTGTACCGGCTCTGATCGATCTCCAACGGCACTGAAATCAATACAGGATTGCACTTTTCCACTCTATTGGATCCCAACACACATTCTGTTTTGACAATGAAAGCTCTCCCCAACACCACACCGCACATGTCTTGTCATCGTCACATCTGTCAGGGCTCATATGTTTTAAAGGGGGTTTGAATGTATGCAATATTTTCCTCGTGTGTGTTGGCATTTGAAAATGAACTGTCTACAGTTGTTATTTTTTTGAGTGTGTGCCTGACTTCAGATACTCAGACAAGCAGGAGGTGCTCAGCCACATTACTTACTGTTAAAGCTTGTCAAATATCTCCCCAGACCCACCTGGAGGCGCCTCCTCTCACCTTCAGCACAATACTAGTTTGAAGGGAACATAAAGAGGCCAAGAGACAACTGGGAGGTGGTGAGCGCTAAAGAGAAAGATAATTGCTCAAACCTCAAAATGAGGACTATTCCCACCATGAGGTTTGTTGAGGCGGGTCAGAGAAGTTAGGCAGCACTGAAACTCTTGTTTCACAGCATGGGACGTACAGTATGCTGAGTTCACTTCTTTTCAACACCAACTTGTCTCCAGAATCCATTTCATAGAATAATGTGATTTTATGTTTATGTGTGGCCGTTCATATTTAATGGAAAGTGCAAAGATTTTGACCCACAGTTGGTTCATCGACGAATTTTTCCAACCCACAGAAATGTTCGCACATTTGTAAGAATGAATTTTGTCAATAGGGATTAGAATTGTTTGTTTTTTTGCCCCTGTACGAACAATGACTTCAACTAGCAGTTATTATCCACCAATAAATCAGGTCTACAAAATATTAACCACAAAAAAATTCTCCATCTTCTAAATTCTTAAATTACATTTTCACTTTTTTGTGTTTATTAGTTCATATTTGAGAAACCTGAACTAGTGACAGTTTTGTATTTTGCTTTTAAAATCTTAAATGAATGTTTGATTATCAAAATTGTTGCAACAGTTTTTTTTTTAATGTATTTTTATAAATTTGTGTTTTACTTTATTTGGATTTCCAAACAGGAAGGCTTCTTTGCTTTTTTCAGAACCATAATTATGACACACACAGCATCTGAATATATTATATTAGTATTGCCTTATCATGCCTGATCCTCTTGTCTCATCAGGGATATTGTTTAATGTGGCCGTTATAGCTGGCTGACACTGCTCCTCATGCCGTGTGTGTGTGTGTGTGTGTGTGTGTGTGTGTGTGTGTGTGTGTGTGTGTGTGTGTGTGTGTGTGTGTGTGTGTGTGTGTGTGTGTGTGTGTGTGTGTGTGTGTGTGTGTGTGTGTGCGTACATACATCCATCTGCCTGTCTGTCCCTCCTGCTCTGGCTTCCATTGCTGCCACTAACATGTCATCCATGCTCCATGACAGCGTGCAGGCGTTGGCCGGGGATGGTTTGGGACATGGAGTACCCCTGGGCTAAACTGGACTGTAAGACTCTGCCTGCTTCCTCCACACTAGGCATGACGCCCAGCCACAGCTTGCCAACATCCATCCATTCATTTAGTTCACTGTGAGCTCCACCATCATCAAAACACTCTGGGTTGCGCTTGATTTAGCCCTTTTGTAAATGCAATGCAGGTCTAGAGTTTAACCAGAGCCTGCATGCTGATTGCTAAATGAAGCCCTCCTGCAGTGTTTTACAGATTTGCTGTAAGACATTTAACCTGAGCCCACTCGTATCAATCATCCTTCTCCTTACCGTCTTGGCTTGTCAGCATCCTCCCCAGCTTCATCCTCCATGACCCTGAATGTAACTTCAGTCTCTCTATGACATCATGGCCTCCTGCATGAGCCGGTCCATCTGCCATGTGGGCCACCGTCCCACCGCTCTGTTACACTTTGCACCGCTTTGCTTAGTTTGTAGGTTTTTAGTTATTTTATTTTTTTTAGATCATTTGCTACACTCTTAAAAATGGAACTGCACATAAACAAAACCAACTGTTCTGTCAGGATGAAACACGAGCGCTCCCATGAACCTGTGAGGTGTCTCAGCATCCTTCACTCCCTCTAACCCCTCTGCTTGGTGGGAATGTTGCTCAGACGCTTGTTTCCATGTGAACCGCCCATCGTTTGTGCTTTGGATTTCAAAATGGGCTCACTTTTGGAATCTGTGAATGAACCAATTTATCAGGTACCATCAGACATCATAACATTCAAGGTATCTGCAGACAAACGGCACTTGTTGATCATCTCATCACCCAAATCAATTAATCTTCTCTGACTTTTAAACCCTCCAGTGACAACTAACCACACACCGTCTGAATGTCTCCTTCCAGAGGCAGCGGCCTGTTCTGCTGTGGTGTGTGTGTGTGTGTGTGTGTGTGTGTGTGTGTGTGTGTGTGTGTGTGTGTGTGTGTGTGTGTGTGTGTGCGTGCGTGCGTGTGTGTGTGTGCTGCCTTCTCACATGATGCTCTACTCTGTTTTTCCCTTATAGATTAAAATACAGTTTGTGGTGAAGGTAAGCCCCGAGTTAGGTCGGAAGCTTGTTTTGGTCCAGCAGCTTTCCTCCCCTTCATTCACTCATCCTGGCTGCCCCCCCCCCTCCCCCAACCCCTTCTTTTTCATTCAGCACTAACCAAGCTTTATTTACTGAGTGCTCTGACAAAGGGGGAGGACAGAGAAACCAGGCTGTTTATTTGGGGGGGGGGATCCTACTGTTTAGGCCGGGCTGGTAATTGAGAGTGATGCACGATGGGAACAATTAGCACCTGACTAAGTAGCAGCATGAACAATACGGCTACACTTCTGGCCCTCGCTTCTGCATGTGGTGCGCCTTTATCTCTTCCCTCAGCAAACACTTTTCTCCTTTCTTTCCTTTCCTTTCCCCCCCATCCCTCCACCCCCCGCCTCATTTCCTCCTGTTGGAGTGTGCCTGTTTGCCTGGGGCAGACTCTGAGACTAACACCTGCCGCACTGGAAGACGTCTTTGTCATCTGAAGCCTTGTTTGAACTGCTGCAGCGAGGACCGATGGGATATCGGGGCCATTTAAAGACTCTTTGTTTTCCTTCCCTCTCTGTTTCTTCCTTCTTCTTTCCCTCTGAAATGAACCTCACCAGAAGGCTTTAGTTTTGGTTGCGTAAGGAGCGGAAGTGAGAGGTTATAATGAAGCCAGTGATGACGCATCGGCCTCTTCTGGTTCTGTTAACGTGAGGCCATCCAGTGAAGAACTTCCTTTAGAAACGGATGTCATCAACAAGACTGTTTATTTTTGAATGTCTGCTAAGTGTGTTGGTGGGTGTTAGACCTGCGTCCTGTCTGTGTATATTACCTTTAATGGGGCTCCAGTCTGTCAGAGCTTCTTACAGTTGATGCTTTTTGTGCCTAATTTGTAAGACAAAGTGTTTACTGTCGGAATGAGTAGAAGAATACGAGAATGCAGAATTTGTTTTGTCCGTCAGGCCGCCCACATTTTTAGACAAGCCCGTCCTTTTTTATATTCATATGCAGATTTGAGAATTCATGTTCAGACCCCTTCTCCTCCCCTCTCGCCCTTCACAATACACCCCCCCCCCCCAGCGTTTCATCCGTGGCCCAGCCTCCTCCCAGCGAGCCCGGCCCTGGATGCTGCCGGTGTCCACTGTGCTGCTAAGTGTCTGTTACTCCAGCCATCTGCCGTTCCTTTTAGCCGCTGCAACTTGAGATGCCTCTGAAAAATAGCAGGAAATAAAAGGATAGGAAAGAAAATAGGCAACCAGATGCCATCTCAACAAAGCAGAAAAGTTGTTTAAACTGGAGGCATGGGGCCGGGCGGGTGCGGGGGGGCTGTGGTTTGGGTTTGGTCAGAGGCACAGTGAGGAAGTCGACGTTCACAATACTTGATTGTTCTCACCGGTATTTCATGCCCACCTCCGGCTCATTCCTGTTCGCCATCCCATAATCATTGATGTGAAGTTTTTGTGAGAAAGGACGATGTTTGACAATTTGAAGGCTCCACATGTTCACAACAAGAGCGTAATGTGTAATTTTATTTTAATTCAAAGCATTCTGCTTTCACACTGTGAACTATTTTTTTAGCCACAAAGGTTGCATCTAATTTTTTTATATTGTATAAGCATCTCAACAAACTATTGGGAATAATGGCAGCTTCCCTTTTAACAAGCTTTGCTTCTCTCCAGCATGTGATAGCAGCATGTCGTTTCTGAAATGTTTCTTCTTAATTCTAATGACTTGTAGCAGAACAAACACGTTGGGACAGTTTCTATTGTAACTTTTGTAAATGTGGGTGAGAATCCTCTAACGTGGGTAATCTTGATTTCGGGAGCAGCACTTGCATGACGAAGCATGTTGAGATGTACAACAGTCAAACAAAGTGGAGTGAACCTTCCCACTTCTCACCATCGCCGTCTCTCTCCATCATTGTGTCTCGTCTTTCTGTCCTCATCAGGGTCCTTCACCAGCAGTGCGAGCACCGAAGCTGGAAATCCTGCAGCAACAACGAACAGTGCTGAGCAGGTTTCTCCCATCATGCCCCGCGCCGCAAAGAACCGAGTTTCTGGAAAACTCCGCCGATCAGCCAGCGCTGTAAGCAAATCCTCCAACTGAGCTCCTCAACCGTCCCCTCGTCCCAGAGCAGCCTTTAATCTGTCCTTCAACAACCTCACACATCCAGCCGTGACTGCAAGAGTTTTGGTTTTTTTTGTTTTGTTTTATTTTATTTTGTTGGGGGGGGGGGGGGGTCTGTTTTATTAAACATGTAACTGGAGCATATTGCAATTTTTAATTTAAGTGGCAATCATTGATTTTGTTGATACATTTCAGTTTGTTGTGGTGTTTCACTGCGTTGGCTGAGATGGACATGAGACTAAGCTATTTATGTTCATCTTGGTGGTTTCAGCTGAAGAATCAGCAGCATAGGAAGAGTGACCTGTGACCCAAGTTTAATTTGAACTCCTCATTTTCTAGTTCACTCTCACTGCACTAGAGAAACATGTAAAGTTCTTACTATAGTGAGGGATGGGAGACTGCTGCATCTCATCTGTCTCAACACTTCATGTGAAGCCCCGAGTCGTCTGTGACACCGAGCTAAAGCTGCAGAACAGATTGGTATCCATTTCTAAACATGTCTGCCTTTTTACCTCTTTTTGCATCTGCCACAACCTTTTTGTTGTTTTGCCTGGTAGCATTTGTTGGGACTGTTTATGGACCATCCTCCTATAATGGAAAGGAGAAAAGACTGATGCATGGGGAATATCTCCCCAGGATGATCTGTGCTCGTTGCACTACTGCACTGGCTTCCTGTAACACATACAGTCAGAGGTTGTTGTTTTTTTAACATTTTTGAACCCTGAGGGGACAATCAATGACGTCTTTCTAACTTTAGCTAAAATGAAATTTGTTCGTTTTTCTTTTTTTCTTTTACTGCTCTCATTTTCCTTTTTAAATGAATTCCAATGGATTGTGTCATGATTTGATTTATGCAGCTCTGCTGGAATGAGAAAGGACTGCGTTTGTAATTGTTTTCTGATGTCGTTAACATGGGCTCATGTTCAGTAATTGAATAAGTTCCTCCTGTCTCTTTCCTCTGTAATCAGTTTCCTGTCCTGTGAAGCGAAGACATCGACATTCCAACATTCCCAACCAATATTTTTGCACTCGCTCCCATCAGTTAGCATTGAATGTTTCTCTTGGTTCTTGGATGTAAATTGCTTTAAATATGATTTGCTGATGTTTGTTTGCTACATGTCCATATAGAGAGGACTATTTGATGAACTGTTGTGTTGTCATGTTGTGTTGCGTATTAATTTGCTGTTTAGTGAAAAAATACCGCCAGAGCCTCAGGTGAATCTTAAATCCATGCACTGTGTGTGTGTGTGTGTGTGTGTGTGTGTGTGTGTGTGTGTGTGTGTGTGTGTGTGTGTGTGTGTGTGTGTGTGTGTGTGTGTGTGTGTGTGTGTGTGTGTGTGTGTGAGTTTCTTAGAAAGCTTCACAGTGCCTGTGTAATTGTGTAATTGTGTAATTTCTGTCCTGGAAGTTGATCTGTCGCAGCACCTTTGAACCTCATAATGACGTTTGAGTTTGCGGGCGCGGTGAGACGCCCGGCGGTCGCGGTGAGACGCCCGGCGGGCGCGGTGAGACGCCCGGCGGTGAGACGCCCGGCGGGCGCGGTGAGACGCCCGGCGGTCGCCCTGCATCACATCTCCGTTAAGGCAGCCTGAAACAAAGTGCGTCTCTTGAAGGTCGGTCTTGTGCTTCCCACAAAAACAACAACAGATGGATTTGGAGCGGTGGGTTCTCTGTTCAGTCTTCATTGTAGGTGGTGTGCTGCTCCGTCTTTACCTGTGACTGGAATCAAGTGGCTCCGCCTCCTTCCCATGATCCTCTCCCTATGTCGCCTCCTGAGGCCTCAGGAGAGGACTGTGGTGGGGGGGTTGGGGGGGTAAGCCAAAGTTAAACTCTCAACAGCTCTCCGAGCAACAGCGAGGCCGTCAGTCTCACCCCTCCAACCTGCCTGCTGGGGTTGTCATGGTAGCCGGGTGTCACCTCCACCAAAACACACACACTATAGACTCACACCCTATTTCCAGGGCTCCACTCAAGATCCAACTCTCCCATCTGTTGTACTACTATGCCTTACTTTCCCCGTGCTCCTCCGGCATCACGTCTCCTTTTGTTGGTTCATCCTCCAGCAGATTTATGGGGAATCCAAATAGCAAGAAGATTGACACCGGTATTTTTGCTTTTGCTTTTTTTTGAGAAGAATGTATACATATAGGCCTAGATCCCATCTATGCTCTTTTTAATGTTATTATTTCCCCCAAAGTCACTTGAAGAAAACACCCAGGATGTAGATCTAAAGATTGTTGGTCATAGAAAATGTCTTTTGAAGGGGTTTGTGCTCCTCTTTTGGTGGTTTAGTTCCTGGAGGTGTTAGTTTGGACCAAGATAAGATTGTGTGTCTTATACGTGTGAAGAAAATGAACTAGTCTTAGTCTTAGTGTGATGTTTTTTTTTTTCTTGTTTTAGAAATCCTTGTACATTGTGTCAAATTTGAGGGCTTCATTTGCCCTCCGAATATAAATATATTAATGCCTGTAATATAATCTTTGTATAAGAGAAAGAGGGAAAAAAAGCTGGAAAATTTCATCATTACTTGTCAACATATCAAACTGTTTTTAATGACCGAAGTCCTGCTATCTTTATTAGAAATGTGAAAATTTAAACATTTCATTAAATCAATTTGAAATTCTGCATCATTTCTTGTTTTTCTTTCTGAACAACAGCTAAGCGACGTGTTACAGATTTGGAGTTGTGAGTGTGTTTGGATGTGTGCAGCCGTGACGGTGCTGTTACCCTGAGCTTGGTGACCCGGCCCAGCTGTGCTAGCAGTGGGGTAACCTGACCCTCCTCCCATCTGTCTCCCTGCTGCTCAGACCAGGCAGCACAATGGAGCTCAGCAGGAGGTACAGGTGCACCGGTGGCAGCACCTCCGGGTGTCCTGCCTCCTCCGGGTGTCCTGCCTCCTCCGGGTGTCCTGCCTCCTCCGGGTGTCCTGCCTCCTCCGGGTGTCCTGCCTCCTCCGGGTGTCCTGCCTCCTCCGGGCCAAACACAGACACAAGAAAGGTACTTGACCATAATTTGAGCCCTAAAACTCTCTCTCTCACTCTCTCTCTCTCTCGCTCACTCTCTCTCTCTCTCGCTCACTCTCTCTCTCTCGCTCACTCTCTCTCTCTCTCACTCTCTCTCTCTCTCTCTCTCTCTCTCTCTCTCTCTCTCTCTCTCTCTCTCTCTCTCGCTCGCTCACTCTCTCACTCTCTCTCTCGCTCACTCTCTCTCTCTCTCTCGCTCACTCTCTCTCTCTCTCGCTCGCTCTCTCTCTCTCTCTCTCGCTCACTCTCTCACTCTCTCTCGCTCACTCTCTCACTCTCTCTCTCGCTCACTCTCTCTCTCTCTCACATTATCTTACTACAAACTTCTTTTATGACTGTTTTCAGTTTCCAGTCTTCAATATCTGTCTTGTTTCACTGATGTCTTAAAGGGGAGAGACACTAAGTTTGATTCTTGTCTTTGTCCTTGAACATGTGCAGAGTCTCAACATGCAGAAGCAAGACGAGACACAGGTTTATGTAAATGAGATTTGTTGGTGTTCTTTTCTTCCGACTGGATGAAGTGTTTCCATCAGTGAGGTTCATCTCTGGAGGTTCATCTCTGGAGGTTCATCTCTGGAGGTTCATCTCTGGAGGTTCATCTCTGGAGGTTCATCTCTGGAGGTTCATCTCTGGAGGTTCATCTCTGTCCACAGCAGGTGTCTCAGAGTGAAGCTGCTCGTTAAATGACCTGAATACTTGAGGGAAGTCACGTGTTTTCAGTTGTGCCTCAATTAACTGAAAACCAACAAAAACGGAGCTGCGTGTGTTTTCTCAAGCAGATGGATGTTTTATTGCTGCAGAGATGAGCTCTGATCCGCCACCTCTTTGTCCTCCAGTCATGTCCTGACATGGTATTAAGAAGAGAATTTATTATTAGGTCCTAAGTGCTTCTGTGTGGCGGAGAAACGGAGAAACGGCGTCTATGGAGCCGCCGAGGCTCGATTTACGGAGAAGAAGTCTGACAAACGGGATCGAAGGCAAAGGTTCGTTCAGGGAGTTTGGAGGGTTTCTTGTTCCTGTTCTGGAGAACTGAATAGAACCACCACGCACCATCTCCGACTGAGAGCTGATCTGACAAGTTAAACGTCTTTGGATGATGACATCTTTCAAACTTTTGGAGTCTAAAATGAATCTATTTCTGATGTTGCTCGGGAACCTCAGGAGGCCCGTAAACCCACAAACCACCTGATCGGCAATAAACAGTCAAGATTCAAACATTTGGATTGAATGAATTTATGGACAAAAATGGTTTTAAGCTGAAATCCACAAAACACCGTTTAAGAATAAATATATATAGAAACGTATTCGGGTCTTTTTGAACTGTTGATGTGCGCACATGATCATTGTTTCGATGTGTGTCCTGAAAGTAAGATTGTCCAATCAGAGGCGTTAATGACAGAGTTGTCTATATCTTTGTAAAGTAGCAAAATCATGTCATTTTTCATGTCATCTCTGCATGTAATCAGAAATAGGTTTTTGTCAGCCTGACTTCCCCGGAAAGAAAAACGTCACAGGAACACGTTAGTGAAACTAAAAACAAGGATCAACAAATGTATTATTTGAATAATGATCACCAAACCCATTATTGACAGCAACATAAATCTCCTTCGACAAATGAGGCGAATTTTCGTTCACATATAAAGTTAATTGTGCAGATTTTCACTCTGAAAAAAGTTGACGCGAGTTGAGACCATGTGTCGTTTTGAAAATATTTTATTTCGATAGACAACAACGATATACACATACAATCAAAGCGCTATAAAAGCCGACATTAAGAAAAATAACTTGTCCTTAAAAAAGATTGCATCTAAGGTAAGAGCTTTACGGGGTTTTTCTTTTTACAAGAGCTGTGGAGATTGAAGATTAAAAGCCGACCCACGACAATTAGCACAACTCATAAACGTGACAAAAGAAACACAAAATAAAACAGATTTTGGCTATTACGACATGTAAACTGCCAGAACGATTCACAGAAGAACTCACAACAAACACAACAATAAGTTACATAAAAGAATTCGAATAAATAAATAAATAAATAAACATATGATGAAAAATATTGCAACAATCTTCAATATTAATAATAAAATATGTGCCAGCATTCAAACTTAAAACAATCTATGTTGACTTGTTTAAGGCAGTTAGTTATACAGCGGGATTTGGATGTGTGTGTACGGACTAGCTTTATCTGTATACTAAAGGCATTTGTGGTTCTACTACAGGGAATTCTTCAGTCACTCTTTCTGTTCCCACCAAGACAAAGTTGAAGTTCTGTTGTTCACAAACGAGCTTCAGCTGCAGCGGTGGAGCGATCGGCCGGTGGATTCAGAGTTTGGATGGGGAAGAGGATTTCTGAGAATTTTAAGACATTTCTTAGGTCTAGAAGCTATTATTGAGCATGTGCTGTCCTAGAAAAATACCCTTTAACAGTCAAACTAACGCTTTGTATTATTTTTTTCTTGATAAACTAATTTGAGAAAGAAAATCTCAAAATAGGCCTATATGTAATTCAAATATAAAGAGAAGCATTAGACAATCACTGATTGGCATGGAAAAGACACCACTGAAACATCAAACCATCCTGCCTTCCATCGGCCTAAAGTTATGGCAGTGAGCATCACAAACTTTTAGTTTTGCTTTTTCTCTGTTTGTTTGTTTGTTTGTTTGTTTGTTTGTTTTTAACACCAGAGCCACTTTTCTGTTTCCCTTTTTTTTTTTTTTTTTTACCCCCTCCCTCCCTCCCTCCCCCTCCCCCTCCCCCCGCCCGCCCCCCTCCTCTTCACCCCCATCAAAGGCACAAGTTCTATGTTGTCTTTAGCAGGCAGGGCGCACCGGCATTTGGAGCAGGATCACCTGCCTGTTCTCCGAGGGGTGGCACTTGTTTATGTGCCTGGTGAGCCCCGGCGAGCTGTAGAGAGTGGCGGGGCAGTACTTGCACGGGTAAATCTGGGAGGAGTGCATGAGGCGCAGGTGTCTCTCCTGACCGGCCCTGCTGGTGAAACTCTCCCCGCACACCGGGCACAGCAGGCAGTCCACCGGGCTCAGATTGAGGGGGCTTTGGTTTGAGGCTTCCTCTGAGGATGATGACGATGATGATGCTGAGGAGGAGGAGGAGGAGGAGGCTGAGGCTGAGGCCGACGCCGGCACCGGCACCGATACCGGAGCCTGCTCTGCCGCGCGGTCACTAGTTTGAAACCCGTGCTCCTCCAGAACTTTCTGTTGCAGGGCCTGGTGTCCCATAATGTGTTTTCTTAGGTACGCCTGTCGCTTAAACCTCTTCCCGCAGAACTGGCAGTCATACGAGCCATCTTCAGAACCCGATTCAGACAGACCTGGACTCGGGGTGTCTCTGTCACTCGTGTCTTTGGCTTCGTCGGAGACTGATTTGACACCTAGCGGTGGCATTTTGGCCGTTTCAGGCTTGATGCCCTGTGCGGTTGGCATCGCCGGTGCACCGGTGGTCCGGGGTTTGTGCCAGCGGCGGTGAGAGGCGAGGTTTGCCGGGCAGCTGAACATCTTATCGCACTCAGGACAACGATACTCGACCCTGACGATGCGGGAGCATTTGTGCTGAGCCAGAGAGAAGGGATCCGCGTACGCCTCCTTGCACAGCTGACACACAAACTCCCCTAAAGGTTTGTTTCCTCCGGAGGACGGCGCCCTCGGCTTCATTTCCACCGGCCCCTCTTTGATTTTGAGACCAAGCACCGGAGAAGTCGTCACCTCGTCTTCAAAGTTGAGTTTTCGAATGGCTTTGGGTTTCTTGGAGGCGGGCTTAGGTTTGCGCTCTGTTCCCTCAGCTGCGGGTCTTTTGATGCCGACCCGGTTGCTCGGTCCCGGGAGGCTGCTGGTGGTGCCGCTGCGGCTGCTGTTGCTGGTGCCGATTTTCAGGTCGACCGGGGCGTACAGGAGATGGTCCAGGCCGGAGAAGGAGGCAGGTGTTGGGAATGACTCGGCAGAAATAGGCGAGCCCAGATTGAAACTTCGCTCAAAATATCCCCTGTCGTGCTCCTTGCTAATGGGCCGGGTGGGGCTGTAGAGGGTTTGGCACACCGCTTCTGGGTTACCGAATTGTGCCGGCTTCTCCAGTCTTGGCACCGGCGCGTCAGATCCGGTGAAATCCGGCGATGCTGAGGCGCGGTCCGGACTGGACGCCACGGACATCGGCGGGGAGGGGTCCGTCTGACTCGGCAAGGCAGCTGGGGCGGGTGGCTCCTGGAGGTCATCTCCGTCTGAGCGGGTCCTGTAGGAAACATGTGCAGATTTCTTGTTTCGTTTTACCAGGAATCCTTTGGGCATCTTGGCGAGTTGCAGCGGAAAGGCACTTCGGGGAGGTGGGTGAAGTCTAGAGTATCCAGGTTTGTTCAAAATATGGCAACACTAGAAGCTTATGGGACTTTATCTCCCCAGTATATCGATCCTTCTGTTGCAGAAATGTTTTCGTCTCTAAGGCATAGCTCCACTCTTTTTATGCCGGAATGATGCTATTGTTCTCGCCCCCCCTGTTGCAGCATCCCCGACCAATCGGATGAAACCAGGATCCCAGTGGATTCTATTGTGGGAGGGCTCAGAGTCGGGGTTTGCTGGATTTCGTCGGAGGATGTGCAGATAGCTTCGCAGATGTACTGGCGGTTTATTCCATTAACGTGTGCGTTCGGCCCCTCCCCGGCAGAGACACACGCCGGGACCCTCCTCTTTTTACGGTCTGATGGGCCCCTACACAAATGCACACGTGCCACTGCTTTGTGGCTCTCCTCCGGGGGCCCTGGAGCTGGCAAAAGGAAATGTCAGTCACTGCCACAATCATCACAATTTCGAATTAAGACGGGCTGAAACAAGCTGGTTAAATACAAACCAAAAGCTCTGTTTCTACTGACTTCTGCTGTGATGCTTCTCAAGAAGACAATTCACAACTCTGCCGCGTGCAGTGAACGTGCTGCCCGGGTTGTTCATTTGATTTCCAACCACGCTTGAGCCTCTTTTACTGAAGCGCATGACGCACATGACGCAGGCCGACGAACGAAGGAAACAACCCCGTTTTACAGCCCCTTTATTATGTCTTCAATAAACACGATAGAGGGAGTGTTTCTTTATTTTAGGGCACGTGTCAGTCTCGGTAGTTTAACTCGACATATAAATCAGACATCTCGGTGCATACATAAGTAATAAGAAGGCCCTCTGGTCCTTGAGCACAATAGCCACGTCTGCCCGTGCTCACATATCCTGTCTTCTTGTCTTTTTTTTCGTTTGAAAGGCAAATTGACCTCTTAACTGTGAAACGGGACTCGCGGCCAATCTGGCCCACAGCGAGACGCGTGCTTCAGACAAAGAAGGCCGCGGCTCGTGTTGGAAAATGCTGCACAGATATTCAGAGCTGATGTTGTTGTTGGATACAGACAGTCGAGTCCCATTCTGCTTCAAGAAGATTTGAAGTCTGCAATGAATCGAGTCCAGTAGATTTTGTATGGCTTCATTTATTTTAATCATTTCTTTAAACAAAACTAAGTTTCAACCAAACTGTCTAAATCCACACCCTCCTGTCTGCCTGACTAACGGAACTTTTTCGACAAATATCCTGTGGCCTCCTTTCTTTACCAACTTTGATTGCTGTGCGTATCTCGTGCATTGTATTTGTGCCTTTTTCGTTATAATGGCCAAATGTATGCGGCAGTGCGCCACTTGGCAGAGAGCGCCTTCTTTTTCCCTTTCAGTCTGCAGACCAGGGAGGAATTAATCTCCACCGTCGTACATTGTTCCCCTCATTTGCATAAAGCTGCAGTATGACCGAGTCAAATAATTACACAACCGGAGCTGAGCTGCAGGTCTGCGCCTTCCTTTCAACAGACCTCGGAGTCCCGATCCTTCTCACCTGCCCGAGAACAAACCGTTATGTTGCTTACACATGGTTGAATGACAGATTTCCTAAAACGTAAAAACTACCCCAAAAAATGGAATAAAAGTTGTCACTGTTTTTAAGATAGAGTTTAAACTAAATAGAAACTAATAATTCGTGTTTTGATTCTGTGACTAAGTTTGACATTTCTTTTAAGTATTAACAATCACAATTTCTGTAAAGATTTAAGGTGTTTTATTTTCCTTCCCGAGCCACTCTGACTCTCCTGTGTATAATATAATATAATATAAGATAAGATAATATAAGATAATATAAGATAAGATAAGATAAGATAAGATAAGATGTCATATTTATAGATATTCTCTTAAATATACTTTTGGTTGTGGTTTGCTTCCTCTGCTCTGTTGCTTGATGCCTTTCAGTCTGAACATCTATTAGTGGTGGTTTGTTGGGGCTACAAGCTTTGATGGCATTTTAACGAGTTCCTCTTTCCCCCGAGATCATTTCTGTGGGCGCGTGGGCCGCCGCGCCGGCCTCGGCTGGACTGACGCATGCGCGTGTTTGCTCAGTGGCGCGTGCTGCCCTGCGTGGACGGGAAGCATAGGCGCCTAATTAGCATACAGCTGCTGCTGCTTTAATGCAGGCTCAACTACATCCTCCTAAACCTTATCACGTAGGATTTGAAATGTTCTGCTTTCCTCTTGCTGATTATGCTGACAATGTAATCACTTAGATTATATATAAAAGTGAAAAACGTGAATGAATAATGTTTTAAAATGTTACTTCGTGATGTCACATGTTTATTTACAATAGATCTAAATTTGTTCCGTTTTATGCAAATAGTCCCTTAAAAATGATATGTGAGTTGAACTGTTGTAGGTCTGGTAGTTTATGGCTTAACTGTACAACCAGAAGTTGGTGAAGCTGAAGAGGAATCCTTCTCCGAGCGTCTGACATCAGAGCTCAGTTCTTACTTCACTGCACCACCTACAGGATGAAGGCTTAATCCCGAGGACTCTGGGAAAGTTCTCCAGTAACCAAAGCTTAGTACTCAAATCTTTTCGCAGGCATCGCGGTGATGTTTCCGTTAAACATCGACAATGGTTACCGAGCGAGCTGCGGAGGAGATTGGTTATTTCACAAAAATTAGATTACATTCATTCTCACCGTAGTTGTACAGAAACCTCCTGTACTTCCCAGATGAATGATTGCCTCCATGTGCTGTGCCAATTTGAAAGAGCAAAAGGACATGACTGTAATTGGTGCTCACCACAGGGCCACCTTCACTGCACTGTCAATCAATTATTGTAATGGATTAGCTGAGGTCCTATTCTGGCTGGTTGTAATCTGATAGAGGGCTCTTTCAGCACCATGGAGAGAGCCAGCGAGGGACCCAGATTTAATCAGACTGGCTGTAGACACAGCACAACCTCGCTTCAGCCTTTGTCCCCAAAACGGAGTGCAGAAAGGAACCAACAAGAGAACAATGACACAGTAGAACAAAAGAGCCCGAGTTTAATGAAGTGATTGCTTTTTAAATGGAGTTCTAAATGGGCTTGTCCAAAACACATTCAAACTATTTCTACTGAGCAAAAACAGCTACAAGCTACTCCAGATGGCTCAGATCTTCTCCGTTCTCCTTCGTTCAGTTGATCTGTTTATTAATCTACCTGTTTGTTTCCATGTTGCTTCTCCATTAATCCGTGCATTTGCAATTCACACACATAATTTTCCCCAATGTGGGTTCATATGTATTGCTTATTTCTACTTTGTTAATTAAGCAATTCATTACCCTGCTTGGCCTGAGAGCAAGTGCCTTTTCCCCCTGAATAATGTCTTGTTGCTACTTGTTCACTTGCTGTTTTAGGACCAGGATCGTTACCAATGACGGCAGCAGTCGCTGCCACACAGTTCTCTCTCTCTCTCTCTCTCTCTCTCTCTCTCTCTCTCTCTCTCTCTCTCTCTCTCTCTCTCTCTCTCTCTCTCTCTCTCTCTCTCTCTCTCTCTCTCTCTCTCTCTCTCTCTCTCTCTCTCTCTCTCTCTCTCTCTCTCTCTCTCTCTCTCTCTCTCTCTCTCTCTCTCTCTCTCTCTCTCTCTCTCTCTCTCTCTCTCTCTCTCTCTCTCTCTCTCTCTCTCTCTCTCTCTCTCTCTCTCTCTCTCTTTTTTTTTTTTTTTTTTTTTTTTTTTTTTTTTTTTTTTTTTTTTTTTTTTTTTTTTTTTTTTTTTTTTTTTTTTTTTTTTTTTTTTTTTTTTTTTTTTTTTTTTTTTTTTTTTTTTTTTTTTTTTTTTTTTTTTTTTTTTTTTTTTTTTTTTTTTTTTTTTTTTTTTTTTTTTTTTTTTTTTTTTTTTTTTTTTTTTGCAGGATCCCTTTAATAGATTTACCTGCTATTTCCAGTGCAGTTACAGGGATTTTACATAACTTGTTTTCTGCTTCATCTTGTGGTTTCTGAAAGAATACAGGACAACAAAATTAATATAAAATGTGTTTTTTTTTCTACATTTCAGATGAGCGCGAACTATTCACTTTAAACTAAAAGGATTCATGTTGTCTTTGATTGACTTTTCTGCTCCAGTGTAGAAGCAGCCAGTATATCCCTGTGCTTCTGATAAACCAGTTGATATGTTGAATGTTTAGTTTAGTTTATTTTACTTTCATTAAATTTAATATCATTCTATTTTTATTTGTATATAAATTGTATATAATCTGCTTTTTTTTTTTAAATATTTAATATTTTTACTACCTCTATTTTATATTCTGTAATTTAGTTCCAGAATAAATTTGCTTCTTGTCTGTCTGTCTGTCTGTCTGTCTGTCTGTCTGTCTGTCTGTCTGTTCGTCCGTCCGTCTATCTATCTATTATCTATGTAAATCGATTTGGTCCCGATGATACCTCAGATGCAAACTAACCACTCAGTCTGCTGTTCTCTGGCAAGATCCTCGTGGCAATTTTCCGACAGCTAACTGGGACACGCGTCCTTTATTCCCAATGAGTGATTTCTCCTGGAAGACCTGGAAAACAATTCAATCTCAGGGAATTCAACATGTCACTGTGAAAGCAGTCAAACTACCCCTGTAACGAACAACGATAGTAAAAGGTTTGTAGCAAGCTTCTGGTATAAGTGAGACTGTAGCACCCAGAAGATCAATGGGGAAATTGCCTGTTTGGCCACGAGAGCAACACAGAGGTCACTGTCTAGACTTTAAAGTGTACTTTAGAAGGATGCCCATGAGACCAGGTTACTGTGAAAAGCCCTGTAAAGTGGTATAGCTCTGAGCTTAAGACTAATGGACCTCATGGAGTTGACTGGAGCTGTCCCTGGTGTCATCTGTACTTTTGACAATGATGCTGATGACTATACGAGGACGAGGACAGACGTTCATGAGCTTTAATGACATTTCGGAAAAGCTTTAGGGAGCTAGCTAGTAAAATAATATTTTTGCAATATACACTCCGTGCTGCCGTTCACCTTCAGAGTGGGATTACAATCAAATTTAAGGCAAATAAAGTATGAAAGGTCAAATCGTAGATGCTTTCAGTTGTTATATCTAACATTGTGTTTACAGAGACATATGAACAGAGGCTTCAAAGGGACAACGCTCAATTTTCTTTTCTTGTAAAGAGTCTTTTATTAAATATATGTCTTCCTGCATATCAGGCATATCAGTGGCTGGAGCCCCCGGGGCGCGTTTAGCTCTAATTCACTCATCAAAAACATCAGAGTGTCTCTTCTCTGCAGTCCGTTGGTTGTTTGGGGTGGAGCCCTCTGTCCGAAAGCATGCCCTGGAATGTTAAACACTCATTCACCTCCGAGCTGTGGAGGTGGATGAAGTGATTGTTCTATCTGGGAGCTGATTAAAACAGACTCTGGCCCATTTCTCCCCTCTGCGTTCACCTGTGACGTTCATCACATTCATTTCTGTATTCATGAGTGGATGAGAAAGCGCAGGCAGAGCGGAGGCCATATTCCAGATAATAAGGCCAGCGGGCTCCACATTCACTGCCACAGGTTTCCCCCTCTGCTCCAGCTCATTCAATTACTTCCCAAGAGTTCTCTGAGGCACAGCTGCACTATGGGGGTAAAGAGAAGCAAATTGAGGTGCACTCATGTAGACACACACGTACACCTCACAGATACAAAAAAATGGAGGAGGCATGCACACTGTAGCAAGAGCAAGCAGCATACAAAGGATTTCACCGACAGGCGTTCAGCTCAGTAGTCTACGTTTGTCACAAAAGTATAAAAGGTGCATCCTCTGTTGCTCTCTGGCTCCCTGAAGATTCTAATTTTATTGATAACAACTCCATCTAAGAGAAAAGAAATCAAGGCCATTGCTCATAGAAGCCATATATGAGGTCATCATTATCATGATGGAAGTAAAGACAGGATCTGTATCATCTAGGAGCATGAAAAATGGACTCTGGCAGACCTAATGGGCCATATCCTTTATCTATTGGTCATCGTCCATTCATCTAAAAATGGATTAGACCCATATGAAAATGTCTGTTAAATACATAACCATCCGCTTCTTGAATTATTTGCATTAGTTACATGTGAAACGGTCACTAGAAGAGTGGCATTGCTCCAGGGAGACTGGCTGCTGTCCATGGTACTAAACGTGTGCCCTTAAGTTTATAGTAGCAGCTGTCTCAAGCTCTGTAAAACCCACAGGACCAATTGGTGCCCTGATGAAAGCCAAACTAAAAGACATTCACCGTTTTTCTGTAACTCCTACTCTCAGTTGAGTGAAAGTAAAAGCAACTAATTACATTTACTCAAGTACAGTTTTGAGACTCGAGTGTTTCCATTTGATGCTACTCTATATTTCCACTCCACTACATTTCAGAGGGAAATATAGTTTTACTCCATTACATTAATCTGACAGCTTTAGTTACTTTTCAGATGAAGATGTGGCACAATGGATAATATATCAAGCTTTTAAAATACAACACAAAGGTAAACATTAAACTAGAGGTTTCCAACATTTTTGTCCGCTGACATCTTGCAAAATAAGTTTCTTGTCAGAGTCACATTTCAGTTTCTATTACAATTTATTTAACAGCTCCATCAAATAGTGGTTGGTTTTATTTCACTAAATATTCCAAAAATCTGATTTTAAGTAGATAAGTAGAATTTGTCATGCGGGACTTTGACTTGTATTGGTGTATTCTCATGTCGGTAGCCTTTACTAAAGGAAAAGATGTGAATACTTCTTCCTCCACTGCCCATAAAACATTAGTAATATATGACGTATGTGCCTTTTGTTGCATACTTTAACCATTGTTTTTCTCCTTTCATTGTGGTTGTTCTGTATAGAGAGATTTACCAGTCTAAGAAATGTACAAAGCACTGTAAACATTTTGGGCTCCGCTGCGTAAGCACGTCCCTAAATGAAGAGTACAGCAAGAGAAAAATAGCACATTAAGAGAAGAACCTTTTCTTGACATTTGATTCGGGAATGCCACATTTTCCAAACAAAGAATTCCCAGAATTGGCACACTCTTCATTAGATGGCATAATTTGCATTCTCTTATAATTATGTTGCTTCCTTGATTATTAAATGATCACCCTAATTAGGGAGCATAATAGGGTTAATCAGACTCGGCTCATCACACTTATTATTCCTGCAAAAAAATGAAGCAAAAAGATACAGTACTTGATTAATTATATCAGCCTTTTCATCAGCTGGGCTGCCATTCCCCCCTCTGAAATTAATATCATGTTGTAAATGGAAGGAAGGAGCTGACCGGACGCAGACAGATGAAAGATTTCACTCAAATTAATTAAGCACTAATTATGCGGCGGGAGTTGGGAGCAGTTTGCATAATGAGCTCTATCAAAAGAGATCAGTCATGGAGAGGGGCTGTAGAGTTTCTATACAGCCTTCAGATAATACGGAGACACCACTGCACTGCATGAAGAGGGATAGCAGCGGAGTGGGAAGAAGGTTAAAGCACTTTGAGCTTTGAATCGGGAGGTTGAGAAGAGTTTTCTTTGGTTTGTCAACATGCCATGAAGCTGAAGCTTCCTCACTTGTGCCATAAATGTGGATTCCTCTTACTTAAAGATATCTCATCTATCTTGGGGCTGTGTGTGAATTTTATTTTTCTCCCAGCTTAAGAATCTGATCAGGAATTCTCTGATCCAGCAAGAGGCAACGAGAACAGAATGTATCTTTAAGTTCAAGCTAATCACCAACAACCTGCGTCCAACCTCCGGGGAGCTTTAAAGAGCCTAATCATCTCCCACTCCAATTCTTATGGTATCCAGTTATTGCTGATCAGGGACTACACTGTGGCTATCTATTTAGACAATGGGAAAAGGGATTAAACAGACAGAAACTCCACATCTTACCCGCCTGTTTAATCACTGCTGCTGTGTAGTGTATGGAGCTGGGTCACTTGAACTGATTTGTGCCACAGCAGCAGCAATCATGCATCGGCTAATCAGGGCGCACAGCCCGGCACTGCCCTTCAAGGTCTCCGAGTGGAATTACAAAGACTATGATTAGTTAATCAAATGAAGAACCCAATGTCCTTTCTTTATTTGTGTATACACCTTATCTAAATGGAAATTGTATAGCTGAGGCACTTCCAGAAGGACACATCTACATGTGAATGATCCTCCTTGAGCCCTTGGCAGTGAACACAGAATACGATCTTTCACTCCCAGTCATGGTGTTATGGCATCGTGGAGACTTTTGCATGTCTGAATGCTATTTGTTGTCAATGCTCATGTGAATGATGCAATCACCCGCTCTGTTGTGAAGTAAATCAGGGAACACTAGAAAACAACTCTTCAAATGTTCATGATGATCCGCAGCAGAACGTTAAGATTGTATTATTTTTGAGAGGGAAAAGCAGACAGGCAGCTTTGCTCATAGTAAATACAGAGATTCATCAAATATGTGAAAAGCAATTATGTTCTCCATGTCTCATAGTTCATATGGCCCAGATAGAGTTTTACTCAGATGATTCACTCTTAAAACAAGTCATCCTATGCTGAACCTTTTTACTGCAGGTTCTGTATCATGCTAGTAACGCACCTCAACATAGCCGTTACAATCCTTTTGGCTCATTAGAGTTTGAAATTATTGATTGTAATTTCATTTGTTGCGTGTTGTTGTTATGAAGCAGTGCTGTTAAGCAGCAGTAATGTAAGATAATACTTGACATAACATACTTTTTATGAAAATGAAGGGAAGGCATGCAGTTTCTATGTTCTAAGTTTGTCTAGTAGATAAATCTACGCTCATCAGACGTCTGACATGAGGGACCGTGATCAGTTTTAAGCTTTTACTGCATCCTACATTAACAGGATAATGCTAAGGAAAAACAGCGACAGTTAAATTGCAAGAGTTTTGTGTAAAAGAAAAAGTGCAATCAACTTTAGCCAAAATTGGAGTATCAGTAGCTTTCCTGTCAAACATTCAATAAACATAAAAGCTTCTATAGCAATCTAATATTGAAGCTTTTTGTGGCAACGGGTTATTTGATCTGAGGGATGGATTCGTTTTTAATGAGTAGCATAAACCAACACACTGGAATGCCTCTTAAAAACCCACAATTTAGCTTTATAAGTATGTTTTTGCAGTTTTCATAACTAAATGTGCGCCAAGTTACGTTTAGATCAATTTGAAATGAAGTCATGTTTAGCGGCAAAGCGAAGCTTCCTCTGCCTTCTGTCAGACATGCTGTTAGACATTGGGACTGTTGTACCTAAAGACAAAAGAATTTCCCTCCACAGCTTTGTGATAACTTCCTTTCCAGGGCGGCAGACTTGACCTGCACACTCCTCCTCGAACCACCTCTATTATTTGTTGGTGACAGCAGCCCTTTGGAGTGCCGGGGCCTCCCTGAGCGGGGCGGGGTCGTGGATGTCCCAATCCATCTCTGTCTGCCAAGCAATTGATTGTGATTTAGCGCACGGAGCAGGAGATGGTGGGGTCCCATTCTGATGAGCGATAGGTGGGAACCCTTTGACTCCCAGCACATGGCGAGCAGAGGCACGGCTATGATGAGGGGTCAGAGGCAGCTGGTGGGGGTAACTGGGGTGGATCTGGGGGGTTGGATGGAGGCAATGCGGGGGTTGTGTGGATCACAAGATAGAAGGTGTCAGAGATCCAGGACAAAGCCCCCCAAGTCTATCACTTAGCCCATCTATCACCCGTGCAGCTTCGTGGTTAGTAACGGTTGCTAGCTAATTGTTTCATCATCGGGGGGATCCATCATCAATGGAGGTGACGGTCAGTATAAGGAAGTGGGGAGGCCACACCAAAAGTATGAGGCCATCCATGAGGGGGCTTTGTGCCAGCTGTGTGAAATAAGTGGGTTTTTCCCCGTCAGGATTCTTGATTAAAAAATGAACAATATTAGCGCACCAAATGGAGCTTTGCATCAGAGGTTGATCGCTCGGGCGTGCAGGCTGCATGATGTCTGTTTCAACATCAGTTCATGGGTAGACTTGATACAGCTGATGGCATTCAAAGAAATGATCCGCTTCTTTAGCTTTAAACTCAGAAAGAGGATTTTGCCAATATTATGCTCTCAGAAACTCTGAGGACATATCTGCTCTGATTAGGAGAACAACATGTGTTTAGTGTGAACAGGATATTCTTGATATCCTGTCAGATGCTCTAATTTTCCAGTTCTCCTCACCAGACCCCAGACAGATATGCATAATGCACGATATCTGACTGGAAATCAGAGGGAAAGGGGCCTGGACTTCTATGTTTAATTTGAAAATCTCAATACTCAGGAGCGAAGTTCATCCCACTCTTCAGTGAGCTTTGTTTCCCAGTTCAGGCGGTGTGAGATACAAGCTGTCCTTGGAAGGATGTTAAGCTTACCCTGTGAAGCCGCGCTTCACTGGGCTGATCCGGCAGCTTAACTCCAAAATCAACTTGAGACCAGCCTTGTTAGGAATTGCACTGTATTATACTGCATTTTTATATCATGAAAGGGTTATCTGCTGTTTACTTTATATCATCCATCCAGCCATCCATTACTGACTTATCCTTTTAGAGGGTTGTGGGGTTCTTCAACTCAGTAAACAAAGGCCCCAGCCGGCAGGTTTGAACCCACAATCCTCTTATTTTATATCCTAATGATCCAAAAGTTGTTGTTTTTTCACACATAATTTACATCACATCAATCAACTCTTTGTTGTCTGTAACTTTCATGATTTTACATCGAGCAGCAGTGAACTAAGGCCGCTGTATTGTCAATCACAGGAAGTTGTGCCAGCCGGGTGAGCATCGTAGCCAGTAACCTGATCTGCTGTTGACAGAACAGGGACAGGTGCTCCAGCCAAACTAATCCATACATGCATGCTAGACCCAGGTAATCCATTAAGGCAGATTGATTCAAAGCTTTAAAAGACCGTTCTTCAACAGTCCCTGGCCCTGCCGTACCTTTGCTGTTGCCATGATACCAAATTGCCATAATTTAAGATGGCCTGAATTGGGAAGGGGAAAGAATGTTCACTGTTGGCCCAGCAAATATGGGAAACATTTTGTTACACAGGGGATGAGGAAACATTTGTGGAAATTTTGTCTGAACTTTATGAAAGCAAAATCAAATAGCTGGTTGGTTTGTCGTCTGAAATATTAGATACATAAAAAGATACTTTATTCAACCCAAGTTTTTTCACTGCCACAATATTGAGTATGGGACTCATGAGGTTTGGTAGCATTGGGTTGAAGTGGATATACGTGAGGACCGCATGACCAGTTTATATAATAGCCTCGAGTATAAAAAAAAACAAAAAAAAACCATATAAACCAGAATTCACTTTGATTCAGTGTTATTATCAAACCCACTCCCACAAAGTCCCAAATGCCAAATAAAGGTTTACAGGCAGAGGCCAGACATCTGCTGCTGTCCTATTGGTTGACAAGCCAGCAGCAGTCTCACCTGTTAACCATAGCCCAGTGCATGGTAAACACCCTCAGTCAGACCTATGGGCGAGAAGGAGCCCATCTGGTCATCAGCATTAACAACCAGCTCTTAAACAATGGCTTCCAGGAAAAGGAGAAGGGCACAACAGGCAATATCAGCCAATAAAAACAGGCTATGCATGACATTTAGCGCCTGATGCGGGGCTTAGCTGTACACAGGTTACCTACTGCCCACATCAGCCCCTGGCAATAAAACAAAAGGCAATCTCACCGAGCGAGGGGATGCTGTGCATAAAGCTGCCTTCTTCAGTTGTTGATCTCATAATTTCTCTATAAAGATGCAGACAGAGCGTAAAGTTAAACAGCAAGAAGGGAATTATTGTCAGAGTGCTTTCACATAAACATCAAAAAGCTTTCTTTGTACAAACAGTATTTGGTGAAGAATGGCTCGTTTGCAGGGATGTAAAACAGGAAAACATGGGACAGATAAGAGGAGAGAACCACGTGAGAAGATAGATGTCAAAGGAGCTCAGTCAGTCAAGACCATTGAAGTGTTATTTAACTCAACAGTGCCACCTTGTGTTCTGTGTTAAACTTAGAATATTTTGAAATCGCAAATGTAAAAAACCTACTTTGTATCTTTGTCCTATGAAAAGATTGTGATTATTTGATTGCACACGTAATCTATTATCCTAACTTTACTCACTGATTAGTCCTCCACAGCAGGTTTCCAAACAATGTCAACCCGCAACACAAAGTGGTCCGAAGCAAAGAGCAACTCTGCTTTATTATATGATGGGCGCTATTTTTATGATAAGGATGCAAAGAATGGCGACAAAGTGTTCAAATGAGATGGAGAGAATACAAAGAGTGAAGACAGAAAGGTTCGGGTGGAGTTTGAACAGCAAGCGATGGGCTCTCTACAGCTGCTGGCTCTAATGAGGATAATTACCCCGTAATAACATTAGCCTATCTGAGGGAATGGAGGGGATGGACAAGTGGTTGTGTTTGTGTGTGGGGGTGGGCATGCAAGCGTGTCGTTGTGTGCGTGCGTGTCCGTGTGCGTGTGTGTGTGTGTGTGTGTGTGTGTGTGTGTGTGTGTGTGTGTGTGTGTGTGTGTGTGTGTGTGTGTGTGTGTGTGTGTGCGTGTGTGTGTGTGTGTGTGTGTGTGTGTGTGTGTGTGTGTGTGTGTGTGTGTGTGCGCGCGCGTGTGCGTGTCTTTCCCTCTATCTCACTTGCGGTCTCTCCCTCATTCCCTGAATCTCAATATCTCTTTGTTAGCCCACAATAATTGTATTTGGACCTCATATCCGCCATATCAGATTTGAGTTTGTACAAGGTAATTAGCAGAGGAAGGGAAGCCTCCACACCAGGAGGACAAATGCCCCCATGACATCATTCTGGCTCCACTCAGGAAGGGAAGCTTTTTCTTTCTCCCTCTTACTCATCTTCATCTTTTTTATCATTCAGCTGTCAAGAACGAGCTGTGAATAGGAGGCAAAAAGGTAGTCGCAAGCAAAAGTTGATGACATTGAAAAGGAGAAGAGCTGAAATTAAGAAGATAAAGATATGAAGAGAAGAAGGAAAGAGAAAGAGTGGAAAGTGCTTTGAGGTGACATGGAGGGCAAACAGCGGAGGAAAGTTCCTCCACCTTAATGCAGCTTCATACTCAGAAGGATCCAGCTGGGAGCTGGAGGATGAGGAGAGGATTACCTGCAGGAGAGAGGAGGACAGAGGAGGAGAGAGGAGGAGAGAGGTGGAGAGAGGAGGAGAGAGGAGGAGAGAGGTGGAGAGAGGAGGAGAGAGGTGGAGAGAGGTGGAGAGAGGTGGAGAGAAGTGGAGAGAGGAGGAGAGAGATGGAGAGAGGTGGAGAGAGGAGGAGAGAGGAGGAGAGAGGAGGAGAGAGGAGGAGAGAGGTGGAGAGAAGTGGAGAGAGGAGGAGAGAGGTGGAGAGAGGTGGAGAGAGGAGGAGAGAGGTGGAGAGAGGAGGAGAGAGGTGGAGAGAGGTGGAGAGAGGAGGAGAGAGGTGGAGAGAGGTGGAGAGAGGGTGGAGAGAGGTGGAGAGAGAGAGAGAGAGGAGAGAGGTGGAGAGAGGAGAGAGGAGGAGAGAGAGGAGAGAGGAAGAGAGGAGGACAGAGGAGGAGAGAGGTGGAGAGAGGTGGAGAGAGAGGAGAGAGAGGAGAGAGGTGGAGAGAGGAGGAGAGAGGAGGAGAGAGGAAGAGAGAGGAGGACAGAGGAGGAGAGAGGTGGAGAGAGGACAAGAGAGGTGGAGAGAGGTGGAGAGAGGTGGAGAGAGGAGGAGAGAGGTGGAGAGAAGTGGAGAGAGGAGGAGAGAGGAGGACAGAGGAGGACAGAGGAGGAGAAAGGTGGAGAGAGGAGGAGAGAGGTGGAGAGAAGTGGAGAGAGGAGGAGAGAGGTGGAGAGAGGAGGAGAGAGGTGGAGAGAGGAGGAGAGAGGAGGAGAGAGGTGGAGAGAGGAGGACAGAGGAGGACAGAGGAGGAGAGAAGTGGAGAGAGGAGGAGAGAGGTGGAGAGAGGAGGACAGAGGAGGACAGAGGAGGAGAGAGGAGGACAGAGGAGGAGAGAGGAGGACAGAGGAGGACAGAGGTGGAGAGAGGACAAGAGAGGTGGAGAGAGGAGGAGAGAGGTGGAGAGAGAGAGGAGGAGAGAGGAGGAGAGAGAGAGGAGGAGAGAGGAGGACAGAGAGGAGAGGGTAGAGAGAGGTGGAGAGAGGAGAGAGAGGAGAGAGAGAGAGGAGGAGAGAGGTGGAGAGAGGTGGAGAGAGGACAAGAGAGAGTGGAGAGAGGTCCAGAGATCCAGAGAGGTGGAGAGAGGAGAGAGAGAGGAGGAGAGAGGTCCATCATCCATCCATCATCCATCATCCATCCATCATCCATCCATCATCCATCATCCATCCATCATCCATCCATCCATCCATCCATCCATCCATGATCCATCATCCATCCATCCATCCATCCATCATCCATCCATCATCCATCCATCATCCATCCATCCATCCATCCATCATCCATCCATCATCCATCCATCATCCATCCATCCATCATCCATCCATCATCCATCATCCATCCATTCATCCAGAGGAGGAGAGAGGTATAGAGAGGACAAGAGAGGTGGAGAGAGGGAGAGAGAGAGAGAGAGGAGGAGAGAGGTGGAGAGAGGTGGATCCATCATCCATCCATCATCCATCCATCCATCATCCATCCATCCAGCCATCATCCATCCATCCATCCATCCATCCATCCATCCATCCATCCATCCATCCATCCATCCATCCATCCATCCATCCATCCATCATCCATCCATCCATCCATCATCCATCCATCATCCATCCATCCATCCATCCATCATCCATCATCCATCATCCATCCATTCATCCAGAGGAGGAGAGAGGTGGAGAGAGGAGGATCCATCATCCATCCATCATCCATCCATCCATCCATCATCCATCCATCCATCCATCCATCCATCCATCCATCCATCCATCCATCCATCCATCATCCATCCATCCATCCATTCATCCATCCAGAGGAGGAGAGAGGTGGAGAGAGGAGAGAGATGGAGAGAGGTGGAGAGAGGACAAGAGAGGTGGAGAGAGGAGGAGAGAGGTGGAGAGAGGTAGAGAGAGGAGGAGAGAGAGGGAGAGAGGTAGAGAGAGGACAAGAGAGAGAGGAGAGAGGAGAGAGGTAGAGAGAGGTGGAGAGAGAGAGGAGGAGAGAGGTGGAGAGAGAGAGGAGGAGAGAGGTGGATCCATCATCCATCCATCATCCATCCATCCATCCATCCATCCATCATCCATCCATCCATCATCCATCCATCCATCCATCCATCCATCATCCATCCATCATCCATCCATCCATCCATCATCCATCCATCATCCATCATCCATCCATCATCCATCCATCCATCCATCCATCCATCATCCATCCATCATCCATCCATCATCCATCCATCATCCATCATCCATCCATCATCCATCCATCCATCCATCCATCCATCCATCCATCATCCATCCATCCATCCATCCATCATCCATCCATCCATCCATCATCCATCCATCCATCATCCATCCATCATCCATCCATCCATCCATCATCCATCCATCATCCATCCATCCATCCATCATCCATCATCCATCCATCATCCATCCATCCATCATCCATCCATCCATCCATCATCCATCATCCATCCATCATCCATCCATCATCCATCATCCATCATCCATCCATCATCCATCCATCCATCATCATCCATCATCCATCATCCATCATCCATCCATCATCCATCCATCATCATCCATCATCCATCCATCATCCATCCATCCATCCATCATCCATCCATCATCCATCCATCCATCATCATCCATCATCCATCCATCATCCATCCATCATCCATCCATCCATCCATCATCCATCCATCATCCATCATCCATCCATCATCCATCCATCCATCCATCCATCATCCATCCATCCATCATCCATCCATCCATCCATCATCCATCCATCATCCATCATCCATCCATCATCCATCCATCATCCATCCATCCATCCATCCATCATCCATCATCCATCCATCATCCATCCATCATCCATCCATCATCCATCCATCTATTTTTGCCATGATATAGGCTGATACAAAGTAAATTTAAGCAGAGGCTATGCTAATATAGCTATGCATGTCATTAAATGAGCTATACCTGACAAATATGTTTTCATTTGAAAAATATTACCTGATGTTTGTTGAAATATTTATCCTGAGGGCTTCTTGTCAACTACTCTTATAAACTGACTTAAATTAATGGCAGTTAATCTCCAGACTCCAGCTGTGTATTCCCACTGCCTTTTTCCCAGTAAGCACAGTGCTCTTCTTCCTCCGCTCGGCCTTTCATCACCTTCACCCCTGCAGAGCAGTAAAATGTGGCCAATAGTGTGTTTTAAAATAATGAATTTACTGTTGAATTAAGCACCAAAATGAAATTCACTGTTGGCTACAGGTATAAGTCAATGTGATGTTGAGAGACTCACCTCGTCTCAATACTGTTAGCTGTGCTGAAGCAGACGTTTCTCCCAAAGCATTGTGGAAAATGCAAGAGTAGACCCCTGCATCAGAGACATGGAGACCCTGTATCTGAAGCCAAGTAGAGACGGTGTAGCCTCGTGCCTGAAAAAGATGGGATTAAGTAATGACAGATTCTATTTATCAACCAACTGTATTAATCAATTCAACTATAAGAAAGGCGTATTAGTCAGCCATATCATCATGTGTCTTAAAACATATGATCCATTTATCCATCCATTATCTATACCCGGGTCAGGGGGAGCTGCAGCCTATCCCAGCTCACTATTTTCTCCTCCGAGCTTACGTGGGAAGCCGGAGAACCTGGAGAGATCCACGCAGGCACAGGGAGTACATGCAAACTCCACACAGAAAGGCCCTCGCACCAGCCGAGGCTCGAACCCACAACCTTCTTGCTGCGAGGTGACAAATTTACCAAGTAGAAAGCTTGTGATCTTGTTTTGTACTTCCACAATGGTTAAGGTTGCGCAAGAAGCCAAAAGAATGGCCAAAGTGAGCAGCAGAGGCTAAGATAGCCTGACGTATAGTCCATAGGTTAAACTGTGTTTGCAGACTTTATGATAAATATACTGTTAATATTTAAAATCAGTGGAATATCCCTTTACCCAAGAATGTCTTCATCTATCAAGCAAACTGGGACAAAGGCAGTCTGAAATCAACAATGACACACCGAACAGGAAACAATTTAATCAAACATGAATTCATAATGAAACATGTAATGATGAGCAAACCTGTACAGAGATGTGTGGATCATCTCCTGGAAGGAAGTTGCCACTTCCTGTCTTCCTCCAGTTCAGGTTTGGAAGAGGGTAAGCTGAAACCTCACAGCCAAAAATGATGTCATTCCCTGTGTAGATGGACATATTTTTGGGACCTCAAAGGATATGGGGAGCTGTGGCAAAAGGAGAGGAACACCCCAAGGTTCAATACAAGGACCCTTCAAGTTTTTCCCAATCATCAAAAACTTTGCACATGCATGGACATCTTAAACACATTAACTCTCCTGGACTGATAACATGTAAGAAAGGAGTGAACTAACGTGAGTAGCAGGGTCCTCTCCTCGTCAGCTTCAGGGTTGCGTCGTGGCTGGCTGCCTCTCTCAGCTGGCAAACATTTGGGTAGGTCCACCCATCTGAACCACACACAGGTCCGTTCTCCTGGAACACACACGTCGGTTCTGGCTCAGTCCTCCTCTCGGGCCATTTCCTCTGGCACGTTAGACCCTCTCCACAGTGGCCGTAGAACTTCTGAGCCCCGTCTGGATCGCACCGCTGCCCCTCCACATTTGCACACTGCTCACAGCATCCGCAGTTGTCCTGCACTCGGCCTGCAGGGCAGCGGTCCGGCACTGGGGGGCAGAAGTGCTCATCACACGCCCTGCAGCCCTCGCCCTCCTCCCACAGCCGCAGCCACCCAGGTGCTGGGGGGGGGGGGGGGGGGGGCCCCAAAGAAGTGTTCACCCACACACTCATGCATATACAGACACACAAGCAAAGCAGAGCCATGCTGCTCACCTACATCTGCACACAAAATCCTCAATTCAATTCACAAACTGAGGAAACTGTAAAATCGTTATGAAATACGTACATTCGTAGAGACAGCTGTCTTGTTCCCTCCTCTGAGTTTTAAATGATTCCTTCTGTCTCCTCTCCTCGGTCCTCTTCTGAATAGTTGGACTGCTCTTTGTTATTTTTACTGTGTATCCCAGCTGAGTCATATTGCCATGTTGTTTGGCCCCTTGAGATTTCTTCATCAGTTCCAAGTCCTTTCTAACAAAGAGACATCATTTACAGTGAATGAATTGAGCAAACGTCATCTCTCAGGTCTCCATTTCATTTCATCTTTCTTTACTCCTGATCTGCTGCCTTTCTTCGTGTGCCAGTGTCTCTGAGCTCAGCTGGACTGGCAAACAGGCTTCAGAAATGGCACTGGGTATAAAAGAATCCTGCTCAACCTGCAGGATTCTGTTAGTGTGGAGGGTAAGTATTTGCCAATATTTTGAAAATATGGGGTGTGGGAAAGGAAGTAAACCACTTGAAGAAAAACCTCCAATAATATGTGAGTTTTATTAATGATATAATCTCTCAGAATCACCACAAAAACAAACAGTTTTGTTGTATTCCTTTAAGATATTGTTGTTCCATCACATAAAATACTCCTATAACTCATTTCTTCTGCACCACTTGTTAATTCTGTCAATAATGCTTATACATTTTCCTATTGTATCATGCTTTTTATTATAGCCTAGTTTTTCAGGTATCAGAAGGGCTCCTGCTAGATTATATGTGGTCAATAGGAAACTCTTGAGGCTTGAAACTCAGCAGCTTTAAACATTATGTAATTTGTAAAAGCATGTTTTTTTTGTTTTGTTTTTTGTTCTCTCCTTTCCCTCAATATACTCATTTGATTATGTTGCCTATAGTTTGCTTTAATCTATTGTTAAAATTACAATGTTACAATTTGTATCTGGTGTATTGATATATTTCATTTAAATTTTTGATCATTTCTAACGTACTTTTCTGTGAGTGTCCATCAAAGATGTGCTGTATGTTTACTGATGTGGGTTTGGTAACTGTCAGGAAGCGTGAGGCTCATTTCTTTATCTCTAGCCTCCTTATTCTAACCTTATGTACACAAAGAAAGATCGCACTTCCTATCCAACTGAACATCATCATAGTGTATGCTGTATACTCGTATTGTGAATGAATACATACAAATACAAACCAAACATTTTAAAGCAGGGCACCGTGTGTTCCTGTACTGCGTCCACCTCTGCTGGATAAAGCTTCTGTGTCTTTTTAAAGTAACGTGGCACTTTTCCTTTTGCCATCCGGGACGTTTCAGTGTGCACACAGAGGCTTCTCAAGACAAACACCTCCCTTGTGTGAATGGCCGGGGCGGGGCTTTATTACCGTACTCTCTGACGTCATGGCATGTGATGCGTTTACGTACTATGGTCGCGGAATTAGACGACCATAAAGATGGCGTTAATGTATCATTTTAATCCGTTTTAAGCTTCAAATTAAAACTTAAAACCGCAAATCACGCAAAAGTTAACACACGTTTGTCTTCAGTTATGGAAATCCTGCATGATGTTACATAAACCAGAAGCTAGACGATTTATGGTTCTGCAAAATGAAGAGTTTATTGTTGTGTGTCGCGAATTTAGGAACGCTGTACTTTTATTTTGAAAGACCACGTACAGGAAAATGCACGTTAATCATTTGCTTGACTCTGATTCCACGTTTTACAGGAAGTAAAGAAGAAGGGGAAGATTTGTCTCACTGAACCGACAGTTAAAGCCTCGTTGAGTCCGTCGGTGAGCTTCTTCAGGGTCACCGAGCATCTCTCCTGCACGACAGCAGCTCACACCCCAAACAGAAACACAGCAAGTATGTACAGACTAGTTAAATATATATATGTGTGTATATATATACTCAGTTATAGCCTGCTGTACTGTGGACGTTGAGGCTCGGTCATTCAGTGGTTTCATTATGGCCATCATATATAAAACAGGAGATTTTTGATTTGCTAACCTTCGACACCCTCCGTTTCAATCCCTGAAGGGAACTGGAGGATGCTTGAATACAAATCTCTCCTAAATATTGACCTTGTACATGGCATGAGTTCATAGAGCACATTAAAAGATGTTGAAGTAAGAATGTTCCAGTCTTTAAAGACAGTTGGTCTCAACACATACAAATAGCTCACAACAATGAGCAGGTGTGGTTGTTTCCTTCCACTGTGACGTGGGACAATACAGGTGAGTCACACACCTGCCAGGTGGACTTAACCAACCTTTGGAGGGGCTGAGAGGTGCTCTGACGACAGGACGTCCTGCTGTACTCAGATCAGGAGCCGCCGGCTGACTGGTTTAATGCTATTTGCTATTTTACAGGCTCAAAGAATGGCAGAGAAGGTGTTGGTCACAGGTGGAGCGGAGAAGGTGTTGGTCACAGGTGGAGCGGAGAAGGTGTTGGTCACAGGTGGAGCGGAGAAGGTGTTGGTCACAGGTGGAGCGGAGAAGGTGTTGGTCACAGGTGGAGCGGAGAAGGTGTTGGTCACAGGTGGAGCGGGCTACATCGGGAGTCACTGTGTGGTGGAGCTCATTGAAGCCGGCTACCAGCCGATCGTCATCGACAACTACAGTAACGCAGTACGAGGTAGGAAGCACACGTTAAGGATGCATCCTAAAATGACCACAGGTCATTGTTACTCAGATCTGGTGTTACTGTGTGTGTGTGTGTGTGTGTGTGTGTGTGTGTGTGTGTGTGTGTGTGTGTGTGTGTATCCTGTTGTGACTGGAGGAGAAGGTGATGTGGCGGAGAGCATTTGCAGGATAGAGAAGCTTCTGGACACCAGCGTTGAGTTTCATGAACTGGACCTTCTGGACCGACCGGGCTTAGAACAACTCTTCAGAAAGGTCAGAAAGTTTATGCAGTCCATTTATTTATTCATTGTTACTTGATTTATTCACTTTCCTTTAACTGAAATATTTACACAATTATCCACTTCTTTGATTTACAGGATCTGTAATTGTTTTAGTCTGACAACACTGACAGATATGTGCTGTTGTTAAATGTAAAGATTTTGCTGCAAAACCAAGAACGTCAGTGTGTCTGGAGGCTTCTGGAAATATTGAAGGACATTTTTCACCGTTCTCTGACGTGTCAAGAACATTTTTGGCAGAAATAACTTATCTGTCACCCAAATTCTGAATTCATCATACATAAAAACTAAATCTACATTCATTTAAATGGGCAATCTGTAAGATGTTTAGTTTAAAACATTAAAAGAAATGACTGAACATATCCACATATTTGTAGAAATATAGTGTTGATGTTTTGTCAAAGACGTCCGAGTTGTGTTGCAGAGATATCTACTGAAGTTTTAGCATGTTAGCAGCTAGTGCTGGCTCAGCCTGGATCGTAATACCACTTTGTACCACAAGATGGCACCGTGAGTTGTTGTAGCCTAAAGTCTGCCTTCGGTCCAGCCTCAGAGGAAGTAGTATTCTCCCATCATTTATTTTCTGTGACTCTCTCTCTCTCTCTCTCTACCGGGTCGCCTGTTCTGTAGCCCGTCCGGACCAGCTGATCCGTTCAGGGTTGAACTTCTTTGCACAACGCATCACTGTGTAACATTACAGACCATGTTAATATGTTGAGTTTGCTGTTGATGCGCGGTCTAGAGCTCTTATCATAGCTGTATGTGACAAGTTCGATTACCTCGTCATCTAAATATCGACTAACTGAACACGTAGCAACCGAGCCAGGATTCTTACCGGTTCTTTGGTGCAGCTCATGACAACACAAATGACACCGAAAAACCTTGTAAACTCACTTCATATCTGTTTTACAAGATGCTGCTGTGGTCTTCCTCAACCTAACTAACCTCACACAACTGTCAGCCACAGACTTTGGTGGGTCAGACTAAAGGCAGACTGTTTGTGACTCACTACCGCCCCCTAATGTTCAAAGAAATGGGATTAATTCTGACATATTACACCTTTAAACTCTGTTCTGTTTTTCATAAATCAGCTCTAGAATTAATGCTAGAATACATGCTGATATATTATTGGTTGATGAAACAATCAGGGCCATCCGATAAATACAGCAGTCATTTTTTATTGATGTTTGTTTCTCCTGCTGGCCACCATAAATTCCAAAATAGTAGTTAAAATAGGTAACATGAGACCGTTTATATAGTCGTTCCATACTGGTTAAATGAGCTCCTTCTATGTGGCCCATATCCATCACATGTGTAACTATATCTGTGTTGCAGCACTCTTTCTGTGCTGTGATGCACTTTGCTGGCCTGAAAGCTGTCGGGGAGTCGGTGGAGCAGCCGCTACGCTACTATCGAGTCAACCTCACTGCCTCCATGAACCTGCTGGAGGTCAGTTTCAGTTTGCACTTTTGTCGCCTGATCTGACACGTCTGTCTTCCATTAAATCAACACTTCACTCTTCATTTTTGTCTGCACCCTGAACTGATCATTATTTGCACTGATGTGTTTGCTGAGTGCACAACAGCATGTGTTCATTTGACATTGAGGTGTCATATTTTAACACTGCAGCTGACATACGTTCTAACGTCTGGAGTTCAGCCTGTGTGCTTGCTCTTACGTTGTAATGTGCCTGTGGTAGACTGCTGTCTAGATGGCCGCTGACTGGATGTATGTGCCGTGTTTATGTGCATCTGCATGTGTCCCAGGTGATGCAGGCTCACAGGGTGCACAATCTGGTTTTCAGCAGCTCAGCCACAGTGTATGGAGACCCTCAGCAGCTGCCCATCGATGAGCAGCACCCTGTGGGTGGCTGCACTAACCCCTACGGCAAGACCAAGTACTTCATCGAAGAGATGATCAAGGACCATTGTAAATCTGAGAAGGTGCTGATCAGAAGGTCACACACATTCAGAGATGCACACACTCACACAACACCAGGTGTCTCATGATGGACTCTGTGTCAGCAGGGCTGGAATGCAGTGCTGCTGCGTTATTTCAACCCGATCGGAGCTCATTCCTCTGGTGTGATCGGAGAGGACCCTCAGGGTATCCCTAACAACCTGCTGCCATATGTTGCCCAGGTACCCAGAATCTCTGTGAAAACACATCTTCTTCAGATGCATAATCCACGATGTCATCGAGATGGATTCATCTGATGATTCGCCATTACTTGCATTGCTTAATTTATGTTTCTCATAGGTCGCCATTGGGAGAAGAAAGTGTCTCAATGTATTTGGAAATGACTACGACACACTCGATGGCACAGGTAATAAACTGCCTTCTGCCTTATTCCCAGTGAATAAGACCTTTAAACTGCAATGCACAGATTTAATTAGTAGTATGAAATAGCTTTGAAAGATCTATCTGCAAATCAGGTTTTCTCCCTCATATACAGGTGTGCGAGATTATATCCATGTTGTAGATCTGGCAAAGGGACATCTAGCAGCTCTGAAGAAGATGAAGGAGGACTGTGGGTGCAAGGTGCAAGAAAATAATTCCAAATAATAGAATTTTCAGCCGTTTTCTGTCCATGTGTGCAAAGTTTCTGTATTTATTGGCGCTCTTGCATTTGTGCATTATTGTGTTTGTGTAGGTTTATAACCTGGGGACAGGAAGAGGTTACTCTGTGCTGCAGATGGTGAAAGCCATGGAGAAGGTATCAGGGAACAAGGTGAGTCACAGAAAACCTCTTTTCTCTCCAATTTAAATTTTGAATCTGGGTTTGTATCGCGACTTGGAGCACTCAGTCATGTTATCCGACTATTAAACTCCCTGGATAACACTGTCGATAAAGATAGCCTCAACCACTGAAGTTCCTTTTTTCTTCTTTCTTTTTTTTTTAGGTTAAACCACTCTTGTTTTTTGTTCATGTAATTTAAATCATGTGATTTCTACATAGATCGTATACGAGATGGCCCCTCGCAGAGAAGGAGACATCGCGTCCTGCTACGCTGACCCTCGTCTGGCTGAGAAGGAGCTGCACTGGAAGGCTGAATTTGAACTGGAAAGAATGTGTAAGTAAAGCAGCAGTGCACAATGTGTTGTTTTATGTCACCTGATTGTCCTCCAAAAAAAGCACTTTTATCACAGAATGATTAAGATTTTCCCACATTATCTCCCAATGTATTTTTTTGCACCCATTTCCATATAGGTGAGGATCTGTGGCGCTGGCAGTCCATGAACCCAACTGGATTTTCCAACGGCACAACTTCTTGATGAAACTCCAGCTGGTTGTTTAATCATCTTTTAAATCACCAAAGGGAACCATGATCTTCCTCATTTTTGCATACAAACGCATTATGAAGACCTCAAGAGAAGCTGAACTCTGTGTTGTGTTGTTTAATTTCACATTTGTTTTATTGTCATAGTTTCTAAATATCTTTGTTTTCGCTCTGCTTTTATTTCCGATTTTAAGAAAAGATATTTTCTTTATAAATGTACTGATCTGTGCCATAACAATGTAATAATAAATTAATTTTAATATTGTATAAGTATACTTTTTGGCTGCAGTGTCAAATGATTGTGAAATTGTTTGCAAGTGTTTAAAGAGCTGGATGAGATCAGAGAGACAAACCCTTAACGAAACCATGATATTCTAGTTCAAATGCACTTACCTGTGAAAAAGGTTGAGGTCGATGTAAAGTTAGCAACACAGAAAAAAATGAAATGACCCTTTCATAAATATTTCAGTAATGCCGTGGCAGATTAAGGAATTCTATCTGGATGGTCAGCACAGTAAATATTGCTGAATTTGGAGTGAGGAATTTGGTGTTTGGTCTTAATACTGTGTTCAGTGAATTTAAAGGGGGCACTGGGGCTTTAAATGGCTCCTTGAACCCTCGGGCACCCAGTTAATAAACACCCACGTCAGCACAGTGCTCCAGTCGCTTTAACCGGGTTTCGGTCTTTAGGGCTGAGCAGGAAGTGCCTGGCTGTGGACCCTGGACGAGAAAAATAAAAGAGCAGAGGGATAAAAAAAAAAAAAGGCTTAAAGAAATAAAACATGGATATGGTGGCAGAGTTGGGTGCTAATAGACTCTATCGGGCGCCGGGTGAATCCAGTCACCAGTGAGTATCGATGGATTTTGTCAGGGTTGTCACGGCGTAGGGCGTAAGCGGGTCCTGCAGACACCTCGCGCCTGGGAAAGAGTCGCTCGGTTTGGGCAGCAGGCAAATCCTCCCCGCTGCTTGCTGCGCTCCGGACCACCGGCGAGAAGTGGGGGTGGTCATGAGGATGGAAACGGGCGTATTAGAGCGTCATATCCCCCGACTGATGTACAATGTGAATAGATTTATTTTGCAGCTCGCAGCATGCCCCGTTGCTGGAGGTTGGTGTCTGTTTTTCTATTGTGTGCTGGCTGGAGCCTGAAGTGGGCGTCGCTCCAGGACAGACTGGGCTGCACTGGTGCGCCGCTGCCCGCTTTTCTCTCGGAGGACTGCAGCAGTCTCATGTCGCTTTGTAGGTCGAATGATGTCTGAATTCAAGGAGAATAGCTCGGTGAAGATATCGCACTTAGTTTCCTGTGCCATCCAAAGCCCCGTGGAGTCCTGCGGGCGTTGCGCTGCGCTGCGCTGCGCTGCGCGTTCTCGGGCGCTGCGAAGCCTGTCAGACAACATCGGGGAGATAATTACAACCGGCTGCGTGAAATCCAGCGCTTCCTCGAAAATGGCTAAATTGGTTACTGCTAAATTAGAAGTATTCTGTCAATTAGATTGCGGCAGATTTGTTGTCTTTCTTAGAACTGCATGTCCAACTGCGGTGCTTTATTTTCTCTTCCCACATGTCTGATATGTTTGATTTCTTGAGAGCTTTAACCTTTACCCATCAGGGATGATTAAAGGGTTTGTCACCCGATGCTCTCTGACTGGAGTCGGGTGTAGCCCATTAAGAAGAAGATTTGGATTGAAGGATTGTTCAGCAAATTACAGCGCAGAAAGAAGTGAGGTGGGCGGGCCATCCGCGGAGCTGAAGATTGTCCAATGCAGAAACAAAGATGAGATAATTGACAGCTTTATCAATGGGCTGTTGTTGCTGTGTTTATAATGTAAGTTGCCGTTAACATTTGGGGGTCTGTCGTGTAATTGTTTACCAAGGTAAGCTTGTCACAAATTCAGATGTGCCATCAGTGTTTCCCTCCTCAATATATACAATCTTAGTTGGTTAATTTGGGATTATGAGGATGGAATTGTCTCCGTTTCAGTAATGAGTGTCCACAAGGTCTACAAGCCATGTAGGATTTGTTATTTTCCTGCAGAACATTCACAGCCAGTGAGAGTGCTGTCATGTTGTCTCCTGCAGGCAGCCTCAGAGGTGGTTCAACACGGCTGACATCACAGTGGCTCACCAAAGCAACCTGCTGAAGCAGCTCAACCAGCAGCGCCGCCAGGAGCTGTTCTGTGACTGCAGCGTGCTGGTGGAGGGTCAGCTCTTCAGGGCTCACCGCAATGTCTTGTTCGCCAGCAGCGGCTACTTCCGAATGCTGCTGTCCCAGGGGCCCGACGGGCTGCCCGACTCCGTCAACGCCACCTTCGACGTGTTCAGCCCGGAGACCTTCACCGTCATCCTGGACTTCATCTACTCTGGCCAGCTGGACCTCTCCAGTCACAACGTGATTGAGGTGATGTCTGCTGCCAGCTACTTGCAGATGAACAATGTCATAAACTACTGCAAGAACTTCATCAAATCCTCTTTGGACATCAGTGTGAAAGATGAAGACAGCGAACGTTGCCTCAGTTTGTCTGAGACATATAGTTTTACCAGTGGAGCAGGAGAAGAGTCCTCAGAGCAGCAGCAGCACGACCCCTGCTCTGTCAGCCCGCCACCAGCGCTCTGGACCCGGGACAACTCCAGATCCCAGTCTGGCTTTATAGGGAAAGACCAAGACCAGGACGCTTCAGCCTCAGCCCTGAAGACTGATCCAAGCAGCCCTGCTAATGAGCTCAGCGTAGAAGCAGAGGACTTGCAGGACCCTCAGGACCCTCTGTACACCTTGCCTGGATCAGAGCGCCGGCGTGGGAAAGGGGGGACCAAGAGGAGAGCGCCCAACAGCACTCGCTCCAACCAGCACGAGGACTTGGACATTCAGGAGGCGAGGACACAAAAGGCAGAAAAGGCCGAGGAGCTATATGCCACTCTGCCACCGATCGTGGGGGTTATTGGACACTTTAATAAAGGTGTGTTGGCTCACATGTGGGAAAATGGACAATCAATATTTCTTTTACTGTTAGGGAAGTGAGGAAATGAATGACATACTTCATCGTAGAAAGACTGGCATGGTTGAAACCCTCAAAGGACGACAGCTCCGTAGAACAGAAAAGCCAAATGAACAGTTTCTCTTCCTCTTTGCAGAGTCCAACCCGATCATGCGCTTCAAATGTCCCTTTTGTACGCACACGGTGAAGAGGAAAGCAGACCTGAAGCGTCACCTGCGCTGCCACACCGGGGAGAGGCCGTACCCGTGTCAGGCCTGCAACAAGCGCTTCACTCGCTTGGAGCATCTCCGCAGCCATTTTGAGACAGTAGGTTTACTACCATGATACATCCAGTATATGGATGGCAAGTTCTCTATACTTCTACATGCAGCGACCAGGAAACAGACCAGAGCAAAACCCATTTCTATTCATGTTTAATACATTTGGTCTGATCGTACTCTGTTTGTGTGTCCATAGATCCATCAGGCCAGGAAGCTGGTATGCAGGAAGTGTAAGTGTCAGGTGACCGAGGAGACCGGGCATGTCGTGTGTGAGGGCACACGGCGCTACCGCATGTGCACAGCATGCATCCAGGAAGTGGGCTGTGATGACATCCCCATTGACAGTCTAGAGGAGCCCAATGAGGAGCCGGCCCTTCTACTAGGTGTGGACGGGGAGGAGGAGGGGGACACTAAGAGGAGCTGGATGGTGACCGACGATGATGACTTGGCTGAAGACTCGGGGGCGGACCTCATCATCCAGCAGGTGGACGACAGTGATGAGGAGCTGTAGTGAAACGGGACCAAAGTGTGTGCATGCAGATATTGTGCATGCCCACATATTGACTGTGTGTGTGTGTGTGTGTGTGTGTGTGTGTGTGTGTGTGTTTTAAAGCCATGCAAGAGAATTTATGCATAAATATGTGATTCACTAATGTAAACACATACATTTATGATATCTTAGTTGTCTATTACTTAAATGCTCATTTTTGCTTTTATTGAGATTGTTAATCTTTGTGACATAATGGAAAGTTTTTTGTTGAGCCTCCTAAAGAAATGTAGTGTCCAAAGCATGCATATTCAGTTTCTTTTGCTTAAATTATTGTTAGGCCTATATAATAATCCTTTCAATAAGTGGTTTATTCTTTGTGTGCATGAAAAAAACACCAAAACCTTTGCCACTCTTTGGGACGTTCTGCTGGCATTTAGCAGTTAGTGAAACTCTCCTCGTTCCCTCATGCCTGTAGGGACAATCAATGGCAGACATTTCTTTCAATGACTCACATGCTTTGAATGGTTGGTTATGATATGCACTCTGATTTATTTATTCTTGATTTTTTTTTTTTTTTAACTTTTTGACACATTAAAGATATTTTTATACTTTTGTTTCTGGGTCTGTCCCCTTCGTTCTGAGAGGGGACTGGCTGCCTCAGGTCCCATTTTCCCCTCCGCAAAAAGCTTCTCTTTTTTATTTATTACACAATGAGTTTATTAAATAAATAAAGGAAGGTCAAATTAAATCTTAAAATAGCTCAAAAAATATTTGGAACCAAATTTCCGAGAGTTTAATGCCTTGGTCGGGTGACACAGTGAAGGTGGGTGACGTTCTGTTCAAATTGATTTCTCAAACGACTAATTCCAAAATGATTTTCCATTCCCATGTCCGACCTGTAGATGGCGCCCACGCGTGCTTTTTGTTATCAGCTGTGTGACGAATCTGCTCCTGATCGACGTCGGCGTGAAGTCGAACCAGAGGCTGGACCGTCATGGCGGCCGTCCTTAAGCTAGTCAACAAAAGCACTTTAACTGCAGCGATGGGTCAGCAGTACCTGGCGGCCATCTCCGCGGCCAAGGTGAGTCTCCGCGAGGAAGGTCGACCTGGTCACGTCCTGCACGAAGAACAGCGCGCGGAAGCTGGCGTTACGTCATGCTTCAATTAGTCTGCTACTACTAGTACTACTACGAGTACTACTAGTACTACCACTAATACTACCAGTACTTTTGATACTACTACTACCACTACTACTGCTGCCGCTACTAGTACTAGTTACATCTGTGTGTGTGTGTGTGTGTGTGTGTGTGTGTGTGTGTCTGTGTGTGTGTGTGTGTGTGTGTGTGTGTGTGTGTGTGTGTGTGTGTGTGTGTCTCTGTGTGTGTGTCTGTGTCTCTGTGTGTGTGTGTGTGTGTCTCTGTGTGTGTGTGTGTGTGTGTGTGTCTGTGTGTGTGTGTGTGTGTGTGTGTGTGTGTGTGTGTGTGTGTGTGTGTCTCTGTGTGTGTGTGTGTCTCTGTGTGTGTGTGTGTGTGTGTGTGTGTGTGTGTGTGTGTGTGTGTGTGTGTGTGTGTGTGTGTGTGTCTCTGTGTGTGTGTGTGTGTGTGTGTGTGTGTGTGTGTGTGTGTGTGTGTGTGTGTGTGTGTGTGTGTGTGTGTGTGTGTGTGTGTGTGTGTGTGTGTGTGTGTGTGTGTGTGTGTGTGTGTGTGTCTCTGTGTCTGTGTGTGTGTGTGTGTGTGTGTCTCTGTGTGTGTCTGTGTGTGTGTGTCTGTGTGTGTGTGTGTGTGTGTGTGTCTGTGTGTGTGTGTGTGTGTGTGTGTGTGTGTGTCTGTGTGTGTGTGTGTGTGTGTGTGTGTGTGTGTGTGTGTGTGTGTGTGTGTGTGTGTCTCTGTGTGTGTGTGTGTGTGTGTGTGTGTGTGTGTGTGTGTCTCTGTGTGTGTGTGTGTGTGTGTGTGTGTGTGTGTGTGTGTGTGTGTGTGTGTGTGTGTGTGTGTGTGTGTGTGTGTGTGTGTGTGTGTGTGTGTGTGTGTGTGTGTGTGTGTGTGTGTCTGTGTGTGTGTGTGTGTGTGTGTGTGTGTGTGTGTGTGTGTGTGTGTGTGTGTGTGTGTGTGTGTGTGTGTGTGTGTGTGTGTGTGTGTGTGTGTGTGTGTGTGTGTGTGTGTGTGTGTGTGTGTGTGTGTGTGTGTGTGTGTGTGTGTTTCCAGGCTGGTGTTCGAGCAGGACGATCTCTTCCAGAACAGGTGAAGATCGTGGAGGTTGGACCCAGGGATGGTCTCCAGAATGAGAAGGTTCATTTAACAATAATAATAATAATAATAATAATAATAATAATAATAAATGAACTGGGACGTCTATTGTTAAAACTTTCGTTGTTGAATTAAAGCAGCTCTTGTTGTGTGACTGTCACTCATCTTGTGTTTTTCTCAGACTATTGTACCAACGGAGGCTAAAATCCATCTGATTGACATGTTGTCAGAATCCGGGCTGTCAGTCATCGAAGCCACCAGCTTTGTGTCTCCTCAATGGGTTCCACAGGTGAGCGTGTCCTCCCGCAGCACCTGGTACCTGCTCGGGTACGTACGTGTTCTTCAGGTCTCTTGTTTGTGCAGATGGCCGACCAGCAGGAGGTGATGAAGGGCATCAGGAGGAGACCTGGTGTTTCTTATCCTGTCCTGACCCCCAACCTCAGAGGCTTCCAGGCTGCTGTGAGTGCGAAGCATCGTGTTTCCATCACTTCTAGAAATCAACTGTTCTGAGCTTCTTCTCTGTCGCTGATGAGTCGAACAGTTTCTCCAGAAACCGTCTTCCTGCTCTTCTTTGCTGCAGATGAAGGCCGGCGCTGCAGAAGTTGCCATATTTGGAGCTGCATCTGAGCTGTTCAGTAAGAAGAACATCAACTGCTCAGTGGACGAAAGTTTACGGCGCTTTGACGAAGTTATGAAAGCAGCGAAAGAGGCCGGCGTGCCAGTTCGAGGGTACGATTCCTGGCTTCCTCTCAGCCGTCGGCAAACCTTTAAATCATATGAACTGGAGTTGAATTCTCACATCTGTGTTTGCCGTCGCCACAGTTACGTCTCCTGTGTTGCTGGATGCCCTTATGAAGGCAAGGTGGCACCGGAGAAAGTTGCACATGTGAGTTCAGACTTGGTCCAAACTGCATTAAGCACAAAACTGGATTTATCATTCCTTGATGAAACTACAGTGAACGTAACCAGTGGAGCTGTGTGTGTGTGTGTGTGTGTGTGTGTGTGTGTGTGTGTGTGTGTGTGTGTGTGTGTGTGTGTGTGTGTGTGTGTGTGTGTGTGTGTGTGTGTGTATCATGATGTGTGTGTGTGTGTGTGTGTGTGTGTGTGTGTGTGTGTGTGTGTGTGTGTGTGTGTGTGTGTGTGTGTGTGTGTGTGTGTGTGTGTGTGTGTGTGTGTGTGTGTATCATGATGTGTGTGTGTGTGTGTGTGTGTGTGTGTGTGTGTGTGTGTGTGTGTGTGTGTGTGTGTGTGTGTGTGTGTGTGTGTGTGTGTGTGTGTGTGTTTGTGTGTGTGTGTGTGTGTGTGTGTGTGTGTGTGTGTGTGTGTGTGTGTGTTTCATGATGTGTGTGTGTGTGTGTGTGTGTGTGTGTGTGTGTGTGTGTGTGTGTCTCTGTGTGTGTGTGTGTGTGTGTGTGTGTGTGTGTGTGTGTGTGTGTGTGTGTGTGTGTGTGTGTGTGTGTGTGTGTGTGTGTGTGTGTGTGTGTGTGTGTGTGTGTGTGTGTGTGTGTGTGTGTGTGTGTGTGTGTGTGTGTCTCTGTGTGTGTGTGTTTGTGTGTGTGTGTGTGTGTGTCTCTGTGTGTGTGTGTGTGTGTCTCTGTGTGTGTGTGTGTGTGTGTCTCTGTGTGTGTGTGTTTGTGTGTGTGTGTGTGTGTGTGTGTGTGTGTGTGTGTGTGTGTGTGTGTGTGTGTGTGTGTGTGTGTGTGTGTGTGTGTGTGTGTGTGTGTGTGTGTGTGTGTCTCTCTGTGTGTGTGTGTGTGTGTGTGTGTGTGTGTGTGTGTGTGTGTGTGTGTGTGTGTGTGTGTGTGTGTGTGTGTGTCTCTGTGTGTGTGTGTGTGTGTGTGTGCAGGTGGCCCAGCGCCTGTACTCCATGGGCTGCTATGAGATCTCTCTGGGGGACACCGTCGGCGTGGCGACTCCAGGCAGCATGGCTGAGATGCTGGAGGCCGTGAGCAGAGCGGTGCCAGTCAGTGCGCTGGCGGTGCACTGCCATGACACATACGGCCAGGCTCTGGCTAACATCCTGGTCGCCTTACAGGTCCGGATCGGTTCTGGCCATTTAATCTGAAAATGTCTTTGAATAATCCGAAGAGTTTAACAGGATGTCCGTGGAGCTTCTCTTTTGTTTGTGCTGACCTCGCTTGTTTCATGCTGAAGTTTTCCTGTTTTTCAGATGGGAGTCAGTGTGGTGGACTCGTCGGTAGCCGGCCTGGGGGGCTGTCCCTACGCCCAGGGGGCTTCTGGGAACGTTGCCACTGAAGATGTAGTTTACATGCTTCATGGACTCGGGATTCAAACAGTAAGAAGATGCACTTCATGTTTCCAGAGACACCTTTCTTTTTCATTCTTATATTATTTACTTGTATTTTTTAATAAGGTAAAACTGGCAACCCCAAAATGTAATGCATCAGTATCTTCGGAGGGCAGACCTTCCAAAATGATAAATAGTAAATTGTGGACAAAGATCCTGTGGTTGTGCTGCTATTGCTCGTTGTCTACATTTGTAAAAATGTAAAACTGTCATAAAACCAACAAAACAAAAAAAAAGCCAATGTTTGCAGAAACCTATCATCCCTGTTATTTATTGAGAGAATTTCAAAGAAAATTCAGAAACTACAACATGAATAGATAGTTATTTTGTTCAAGGTACGTTCTCCTAAAATGCTCAAATGTGGCCCTTTGTTTTTGTGCCCTGACCTCAGGGCGTGGACCTCTCCAGGCTGATGGACGCTGGAGCTTTCATCTGTCGAACCCTCAACAGAAAGACCAGCTCCAAAGTGGCTCAGGCGACCTGTAAACTGTAAACTGCAGGCTCGTTCACAGACTGTACACTACTGCGAAACCGGGTCACCGGAGGTCACCGGAGGTCACCGGAGGTCACCGGAGGTCACCGGAGGTCACCGGAGGTCACCATCCTCTGTCCGTTCAAGTGTCCTCGTTTTAATTACAGTTTGATGTATTTTCTGTCAAATGCTTAAAGTTTGGATGGCACTAACACCTCCATCTGGTTAGAATAAAACATCTGATTCATGATGGCAAAGTTGGAACGGTGCCTTATGTAAAGTCAGTCCAAACTTCCAGGTCCCACCTGTCAAAGACATGTTTCACCTGTTTAATGGGCTGCTTACATTTGTCTTGGCAACGGTAAGCCAAAGTGCAGCACAGACTTTGTTTATAATAAGAAATGACTCGCTAAATGTTCTAGGGACCGATGAACTCACTGTTGATGACAGAAAAGGAGTTGTTTTGATTTCTATCGTTCTCCGTATGAAGTGATTATTGTGTTCTAATGGATTGTCTGTATTGAGAGCGTCTGTAAACACCATCAGTCCTTTTGAACTGACCTGTGAAAAAAAATGTGAATTAATTATATATAGATATAAATACATATAACTATATATATAGATATATCTATCTATATATATCTATATATAACTATATATGTGTGTATATATAGATATATATATCTATATATACACACACTGCTCAAAAAAATAAAGGGAACACTTAAACAACACATCCTAGATCTCAATGAATGAAATCTTCCAGTTGAAAATCTTGATTCATCTCATAGTGGAATGTGTTGAGAACAAAATAACATCAGAATGATCAATGGAAATCAAAATCATTATCCATGGAGGTCTGGATTCAGAATCATACTCCTATAGTATGACTTTTTTTCATCATATTTTAGACGACATGCTATAGTATGACTTTTTATCATATTTTAGACACATGTTATAGTATGACTTTTTTTTATCATATTTTAGACGACATGCTATAGTATGACTTTTTATCATATTTTAGACGACATGCTATAGTATGACTTTTTTATCATATTTTAGACGACATGCTATAGTATGACTTTTTTATCATATTTTAGACGACATGCTATAGTATGACTTTTTTATCATATTTTAGACGACATACTATAGTATGACTTTTTATCATATTACAGACATGCTATAGTATGACTTTTTATCATATTTTAGACGACATGCTATAGTATGACTTTTTATCATATTTTAGACGACATGCTATAGTATGACTTTTTTATCATATTTTAGACGACATGCTATAGTATGACTTTTTTATCATATTTTAGACGACATGCTATAGTATGACTTTTTTATCATATTTTAGACGACATGCTATAGTATGACTTTTTTATCATATTTTGGACGACATGCTATAGTATGACTTTTTATCATATTTTAGACGACATGCTATAGTATGACTTTTTTATCATATTTTAGACGACATGCTATAGTATGACTTTTTTATCATATTTTAGACGACATGCTATAGTATGACTTTTTTATCATATTTTGGACGACATGCTATAGTATGACTTTTTTATCATATTTTAGACGACATGCTATAGTATGACTTTTTTATCATATTTTAGACGACATGCTATAGTATGACTTTTTTATCATATTTTAGACGACATGCTATAGTATGACTTTTTATCATATTTTGGACGACATGCTATAGTATGACTTTTTTATCATATTTTAGACGACATGCTATAGTATGACTTTTTTATCATATTTTAGACGACATGCTATAGTATGACTTTTTTATCATATTTTAGACGACATGCTATAGTATGACTTTTTTATCATATTTTAGACGACATGCTATAGTATGACTTTTTTTTATCATATTTTACATGCTATAGTATGACATGCTATAGTATGACTTTTTTTTATCATATTTTAGACGACATGCTATAGTATGACTTTTTTATCATATTTTAGACGACATGCTATAGTATGACTTTTTTATCATATTTTAGACGACATGCTATAGTATGACTTTTTTATCATATTTTAGACGACATGCTATAGTATGACTTTTTTATCATATTTTGGACGACATGCTATAGTATGACTTTTTTATCATATTTTAGACGACATGCTATAGTATGACTTTTTTATCATATTTTAGACGACATGCTATAGTATGACTTTTTTTTATCATATTTTAGACGACATGCTATAGTATGACTTTTTTATCATATTTTGGACGACATGCTATAGTATGACTTTTTTATCATATTTTAGACGACATGCTATAGTATGACTTTTTTATCATATTTTAGACGACATGCTATAGTATGACTTTTTTTCATATTTTAGACGACATGCTATAGTATGACTTTTTTATCATATTTTAGACGACATGCTATAGTATGACTTTTTTATCATATTTTAGACGACATGTTATAGTATGACTTTTTTATCATATTTTAGACGACATGCTATAGTATGACTTTTTTATCATATTTTAGACGACATGCTATAGTATGACTTTTTATCATATTTTAGACGACATGCTATAGTATGACTTTTTATCATATTACAGACGACATGCTATAGTATGACTTTTTTTTATCATATTTTAGACGACATGCTATAGTATGACTTTTTATCATATTTTAGACGACATGCTATAGTATGACTTTTTTATCATATTTTAGACGACATGCTATAGTATGACTTTTTTATCATATTTTAGACGACATGCTATAGTATGACTTTTTATCATATTTTAGACGACATGCTATAGTATGACTTTTTATCATATTACAGACATGCTATAGTATGACTTTTTTATCATATTTTAGACGACATGCTATAGTATGACTTTTTATCATATTACAGACGACATGCTATAGTATGACTTTTTATCATATTTTAGACGACATGCTATAGTGTGACTTTTTTTTGGCAATGAAAAGGAATCCACATGGTCTGAAATATAGGCTGAAACATGTGACTCGACTAATTGTATATGTTATAGGATACATTAAGCATTGTTTTGGTGGAATGGCCGCTGTCACGCGGTGGGATATATGAGGCAGCAGTAGACGTGGGCTATGTTAAAGACCTGAGTGACCTTGATAAGTTTACGAGACGGCTGGTTCAGAGCAGCTCCAAAAGTGCAGGTCCTGCAGGGTGTTCCTGTTACGCAATTGTTGGTACCTACCAAAAGTCCTTCAAAGAAGACCAACCGAGGTCTGTGGTGCGACCCTACGGGAGAAGAGAGTAGATCTTTTACAGTTCCTATTGTGTTGTTTCAGTTTGCGGAAATGATTCAGAACAAACAAAAAGCATTTTCTTTGCTGCACCTTTTAGAAACCCGACTGACAAGTCTGACAGGAAGACTGACATTGTTACTGCAGGCCTCCACAACACCTCGAAACGTACATCATATATCACAGACTAGAAAACAACATGTCATGATGATTCACAAAAACAAATGAATAAATACTAACTGGCATGTAAGTTACTACAGTAAATGTAGTTGAGTCAGCAGCGATGGAAAAATTCAGCTCCTTACATAAGGATGATAATAATTAGACAGGAATTGTGGGAGTAAAAATCTGATTGTGCTATTTGTCGATGAGACATTTGGTTTTATCTTTAGAAAGAAGAAGTTTTCTAAATTGCATCTAAATCTGAAATAATCTTTCCAAATCTATTCTATTTTTCCATATCTCAGAAATAGAATGAACATAAAGTATCAATAAGTTGCCACTATTCTTAAAACACCAAGCAGAAACATATATTCAATAGATTTAATATATTTACATGTAAAAAAATGACATGCATGGAATATTAACAAGTGCAGTAAATACATTTCCACCTGATGTCCACACAGGATGATGAGTGACTCACAAAAATACCTAATTGTTCAATGAGCCATCTGTTTGTCCGACCTTCCTTCCGGTTCCTCCGCTGTGCTCAGGCTCTCACCAACACAGAATTAAACAGCAGCATTCTTTTCGCCTTATTTAAATCAACAGTGGTCTCGGATCAGAAGAGGTTGTACAAGCACGTCAAAACACAGGCAGTCTATGTAAATCGTGTGGCTGCAAAGACATAAACCTGAGACCAAGCATTAGAACAGCTGAGGAGTAAGAGAAAAGGAATATATTGATGACTGTTGCATTTGTTACTGCAAGTAATCTCATCTTTTTGGCCAGTTTGCATACTATCAAGTATTACTCAGCCATAACTCTATGATCTCTAGAGCATCCACACTCCAGCACCGAATTGTTTACCCTTCTTCACTGACTTGGGTTCATCAGGACATCCAATTGTGAAAAAAAGGCAAGGTTTGATTTTGAATTAAATAATAGAGTCACAGATGTGGCAACAGAGCGCTCTGACACGCCACTGTCGACACGGGCAGGGAGGGGCAATACCTGTGGCAGGTGTGTCTCCACCTCCTAATGGGAGCGTTTCATTTTCTTTCCCTCCCGTGTCAAAACCTTTACTGCAATGTTCTAATAGGGGTGAAGTTAGAAGGCACACAGACCTTTACTGGATTCAAAAAGGAAAACCACATATCAAAACCAAATCAATCTGGCTCGGATCGACTTGTAAATATCGAGGGTGTTGACTTGGAAACCAAAGTTCATGCGCTCCTTAAGAGTCTCAGATGTGAACACATGCCAACAGGAAGAATCCGGTACTGATGACTCAGCTTCCAGACTCCGACACATACCGCGGTGTGGCTCATAGTTCTGAGTCTGTTTTTTAAGTTGGTTATTGGGATCTTGCCCAAACACTGCTGAGTGCTTCATCTTTGGGCTGATTTCAGTTGTGATCATGAAGTAGTGGACAGGTTGGGAGCAGAAGCTCGTATTTTCTCTTCAAGCTTGAGTGCAGATGGTCTGTATGCGGCCTTGCACGCAGTGTTAAAGGATGGAGGCTTGTCCTTGAGGTCCCGTCTCAGCCGAGGCAGGTTGCCGTTGTTGAAAGGGTCGTCACTGTTGTCGGCGTGATGCACGGCCGTGTTGCGGTTGCGCCTTTTAATTTTGTTTGCACATCGTACAACACGTTTAGAAATGAGATAAATGATCTCACAGATGTTCAGGACAATGCAGAGGGCCGAGGCTCCGACCATGAAGTATGTAAAGACCTTCTTTTCGGTGGGGTGACCGATGTAGCAGTCCACCTGGTTGGGGCAAGGCGACACCTCACACTTGACCAGCCTGGGCAGGTAGAAGCTGTCGTAGATTCTGTGGAGGATGTATAGGAAGGAGACCTCGAAGCCCGTCTTGACGACGAGGCTGATCAGGTAGGTCCACCACAAGCCGCCATGTTTCTTGCCCGTGTTATCGTACAGCTTTTTGTTGTCACCGTGCTTGGCACTGTGTTTTCGCTCGCGGTCGTCACGGTATGCCACATGCATGACCACCATGAAGGATGGGCAAGTGACAAAGATGAGCTGCAGGGCCCACAGGCGGATGTGGGAGATGGGGAAGAAATGGTCGTAGCAGACGTTGGCACAGCCGGGCTGCTTGGTGTTACAGTCAAAGTCCTTCTGCTCATCGCCCCACACTCGCTCTGCTGCCACCACGTACACCATCACCCTGAACACAAACACCACTGACAGCCATACCCGCCCAAATGCTGTGGAGTATTTGTTCACCCCACTGAGGAGGGCTTGAAAGGTCTTCCAGTCCATGTCTTTGGCTGGCAGTCAAAAATCTCTGCTGGAATTCTACTCTTGCTGCTAGTAGCTTATCTTCAGACCTGTATGTGGCAAAATGAAGAATGAATGAACATGTGCTCTGAACATCAGCCTTGGTGGTGTCTTACAGAGGTGGAAGAAGCATTCAGATCCTTTACTGAAGTAAAAGTAACAATACATCTATGTAAAAACACTCTTTCACTTGTAAAACTCTAAAGTATTAAAGTATTAGGGTAAAAGTACTGGTTTGGTCCCTCTGACTGATGTAGTATTATTATTACATTATTAGATTATTAATACTGATGTATCAGTGTAAGCAGGGTGTTACTGTTGTAGCTGCTGGAGATGGAGCCAGTTTGAACTACTTGAAATATAGTTTTATAAAAGTGACACCCAATAAATCTGAGAGTTCGTGAGGTGATTACTGGGAGAAGAAAGAAAAATACATTTAGTGGAGCTGTTCCTCTTGAATCCATTATGTGGTATCAAATCTTCATCTTAAAAATAACTAAACCTGTCTGATAAATGTGGTGGAGTAGAAATTTAATATTTCAATATTTCCTTCTAAAATGTAGTAAAGTGGGAGTATGAAGTATCATCAAATTGAAATACTCACGTGAAGTACAGATCTCTCAAAATGATACTTAAGTACATTAGGCTACTTGAAAAAATAAACTTACTTTCACTACGGATGTCTTACTTCTGTGGTTAATAACAAAAAAACCTACAAAAAAAAACCGTTGCTTTTTCCTTAAAATCAGTAATCCATGTTCCAAAGTGGATGTAAATACGTCTCATTATCAACTTGATCAGAAACAACCACTAACACTAATTCAGTTGTGAGTAGGCCTCAAGCCAAACTACTTCCTACAAAGGAAACAAGTCGAACCAACGTGATTTACACACCCATAGTTTATATTTATATTCCAAATACAGTAAAGTTATTTCAGAACTGCTTTTTACGCACGGGCTGCTTGCGTCATCGGACACATTTTCGTGGCAAATGTGTCTCTCTCCGGAGATGTGGCCATTCTAATCCACAAGAGACAAAGTAGCCTTGAGCGTTACAGACTGCTCTACTGAAGTCAGTGAATCAGCAACTCGGACTACAGTAGTTTCCAATTAGCTGAAACGCGAAATTAGACATTTACGAAGCTTAACTCATTTTAGACACGTCGAAATGTCCTCAAAACAGTTTTTCACTTACCAGGGAAAGCTTCAATCCATCATTAATTACAAAAGATGTCAGTATCCAGTGGATTTCTTGTTGCTGAAAGGTCGTTTTGGTCCTTTAACGCACAGATTTGGTTCCAGTCGACAGGTAGAGGAGCGCAGTGCTGAGAAATGCGCCTGTGGGTGTGGTTAAAGAATAAAGACTGGAGCAGCCCCAGATGTTCCTCTTTCTCCCTCCCTCTCTATGCCTCTCTCTCGCTTACTCTCGCCAGTGTTAGAAGGCAATTCAAATATTTTTGAACAACAGTTATCACAGTTCATAATGGAGTCTATGAACTGTGACTGTAACTGTACCCAGATTGATCTGACTGCTAAAGTCTCAGATGGGGTGAAATGGGCCAATGAATCTTGAAATTAGGTGTTTTGTGCTCTCAATAAGTTTCAGGCCAACCGGCTTATCTACATAGTTTTCATGTCTTCAGGAAATGGACTGCTTCACTGTCTGAACTTGTTTCTGAGTTGTTAACAGACCATACCTAAGAGGCAGGCACACCTTAAGGTGAATGCATGTTTTTGTTGTTGTGCATGTCCTCTGGCTCTTTTTGTTGCCACTTTGTAAAAGGCAAGTGTGAAGCAACATTTTTTTCTGGGATGTTCTGAGGAGTCCGTTTTTGGAGTCAGTGGGGAGATTCGTTCATGTTACCGAGAGATTTGTTAGCATACAGCCAGTTGCTCCCGTCTTCAGTCATTCATAGTTATTCAGGAACTCCCAGTGCTCTCAAGCGTATCCTCACTGTCACGTAAAAAGCTGTGTTTTTTTTCTTAACTTTACCGCCTACTTTTACAACAGACTTACTTTTCTTACAAATTACCAAAATATTTTCCCCAAACACCATTACTGTGTTTCTGTTCTGTCTCAAAAAACAGCTTATAATAACCAGAATTTGCAAATGAATTCAAGCCCCCCTCCCCCCCTCCCTGAATGCTTTGAGGAATATCAAATATCTGCTTTTTGAAATGCCGGGCAGTGCCACAACATGCCCGATCTTCAGAGCTTTTCAATTCAGTGTTTACATCATAAAAAGGATAAAAGACATTGAGTTCTCGTCTCAAGTCCAGTCAAGTTTATTTGTACTGTTCAATACCACAGAAAGTCTCTTAATGGGCTGGTTTCAGTCTCACAATGGCTCCCAACCAAGCCCCACATTTCTAAGATGAAAAGGAAAGGCTCTCAAAAAACTTTCCCAAACAGCACAAGTTGCTATTGAGACCACATGTATAGATTTAAACTGCATAATCAAGCTAAGTAACTGATTTATTTTCACTTTAATAACTTTTTTGAGTGAAAAATGAAATGTGGAACTGAGATGTGGACAGTAATTCATTTGTCAAGAACCAGGTTCAAATGTGAGCTCAGACAATTTAACATGTAAGCATTTGTTACATGATCTGTCAGAACTCAGAGAAGGTGGAGAGGGGAAAGAACAGCATTATGACGCGACATACAATAAACACTGGGCCGGTTGGCGGGGTCAGAAACATGCTCCTCTGGAGTCAGAGATACCTGCAGGACAGAGGACAGAGAGGAAAAAGCACAAACTACAGGCCAAAGAAGATGCCAATTTAATTTGATGCAACAGCAGCATATAAATGCATGAACTGAAAGACATGAGGAGAGGGGAGGGGAGGCGCTCAGTTCATCATGGGACGTCCCAACAGCCTTGACCTACAGCATCAGGGTCACCTGAACCAGCTCAACTATAAGCTTTGTCAAATGAATCCTAAAAGGAGTGAGGCAGTCTGCCTTCTAAACACAAACTGGGAGCTGGTTCAACAGGAGAGAGGTCTGAAACCTAAAGGCTCTGCCTCCCATTCTACTTTTGGAAACTTTAGGAACCACAAGTAAACCTGCACTTCAAGAGTGAAGCACTTCATTGGGACGATATGGTACTGAGGTCTTTAAGATATGATTAAAGCTTGCACAAATCATATCTTGTTTATAAGGAGAAGAATTTTAAATGCTATTCCTGATTTTAGAGGAAGCCAATGAGGAGACAGGATAGTATGGGAGAAATATGATCTCTCTTGCTCGTTCCTGTTAACTCTTTCTGCAGCATTTTGGACCAACTGGAGGCTTTTCAGAGAATAATTGGGACATAAAGAGGAATTACAACAGTCCAGCGTGGTAACAAATGCACGGACTAGTTTTTCAGGATCATTCTGAGACAGAATGTTCTCGGTTTGACAAAACTGTGCAGGTGAAAGAAAGTATATCTGGAGACTTGCTTTCTGTGTGAGTTAAAGAACATATCCTGGTCAAAAATAACAGTACGGGGGCTTAGATAGTGAGTTTTTAGGCCCAAATACAAGCACTTCAGTTTTGTCTGAATTAAGAAGTTAAAAACATTCTAGGCCTATGTGTTCAAGTTTTTAAAGTTTGACTAACTGGTTTGCTTTATCTGGCTTCATACGCCAGATAAATATAGCTTGGTGTCATCTGCATAACAATGGAAGTCAATGTAGTGTTCCCTGATTATATTGCCAAAGGAAAGCTTGATGTTGAGAGCATCAGTCCGAGCTCAGAAGCTTGTGGAGCTCCATATTATTTAATCTGTGAACCATCAATAAACACTTATTTATTTTGTACCACATTCAATATGTCTACTACTGAGACTGAAAGATAACACAGGACAGAATGAAATCAAACATTTATTCTTGAAGTACTGAGCTAAAATTCTGGAAACTGTTTGACTGCAGTTGTGATTTTCAGGAAAGTCATTTGTGGCATTAATGGCACCTTAACACAACATCTATACCACAACATTTAGAGCATTTCAGTGGACGAGACTTGCCTTCGATGGGGGAGGAGAGAGAACGTTGCTTCAAGACTCCAGATGAAGAACGGGTCCAGGCAGTCTGCTGTGGACACGCCTGGAGAAATACACATCATGACTCAACAAGTCTCAACAAGAAAGACCAACACAACTGGATAAACACATCACTTTCCACAGCTCGCCCTGTGAAAGCAAGGAAACACAACAGAGGAAGCAAGGACAAGATGAGATAGGATACCGCAGAGGACCTGGGAAGGTCTCAATCACAGAACAGTCAGATTGGACAAACAGAATGAGGACAAACATGACTGCACTTACTGAAGGATGCTCACGATCAAATATCATGCTAATACATAATGTAACTAAGGCTAGTTTAGAAACCAGCCAAATCCACCACTGAATATGAAGTATGACAGCTCTTCATAATTTAGCTTCTGCCTCCTTTCTTGTGGTGGATTTCAGTGTCAAAATCTAGTTTAAAGATCTAAGGTGTTGTACTTTATATTCAGATCATTTGTTGTAAATCCCACTGCTGTCAAGTAAATAACACACACACACACACACACAAAACCCTTTTTCCATTTAGTCCTTGTTGCATCTCGACATTCCTCAGAGAATTCAGATATTGTAGCTGCCATGCAAATGCAGGTGAAAAGTTATGTTTCAAGAGCAACTTGTCTTTCCAAAAGCAACTATGATGAGACGCAGACCTCACTTGTTAATAGATTTCACGTTAATAGTTATAACAAACTTTCAACATTGGTGTTTGCAGATTATCCTATCACTGTTTCCTTCTTCACTGTGCGGTGGTGCCACGATATCTCAAAACTTCAGCAGAGCAAACAAACAAAACAAAAAAACCCTGCATAGCTTTATTCCACTCTCACTCTCCGATGGCAGGGCGCAGAGTAAATACGGAAACGAGCCATTCAAGGCTACACGGACTGCCAAATTCCTGCGCTGGGTGGATCCACACGTCAGCACAGATGAATCAATGAGTGGACTCCTCCTCCATCTTCTCAAAGGACTCATCAGCCTAAACAATCAGGGCAACGCTCAGAGCAACAGAGCAGTCTGCGGGCAAAGAGGAAGGAGGGGCCACTTCATTATGAAACACATGGAAAAGTGGAAGAAGAAAGATATTTGGCAAACCACAGAACTCATCAACAAATCCTTTTCAGTAGACAGGGTGGTCGGCTCGCTTTGTTCTTTGGTACAATTCCTGTTAAGACTCTTCTTTTGTATGTTTATTACCTTTAAAGTAGTCTGAAGTTAATACACTAGGCACCACTGTGTATGGACCTCTCTGAATCGTCATGCTTGTTCTTATTAACAAAACACACATTTTTAAAACACAAAAATAATGATTTTAATGAAAAATAATATTAACAAAATGCAGCCAAACTGCACCTCACTATGAAATATGCACATCTTGATATTATTAAAAATAGTGTTTACAAAACCACATTTGAACTTCTTTGCTCTCTACTGCCTGTAAACAAGTTGTTTAAACACAACAACATGGCAAATAAGGACAGTAACATGCACATCAGCTCCAACTTTTTGATAAATTATGATAAAAACAAAGTTCACTGAGAGTCCAATATGAACAATCTGAGTGAAGGGAAACTAGTCACTAGAGTCTGAACTAAACATTTGGAGGTTGGGCATGAGCAGAGGGAAAATCTGACACAGAACCACATGTGTTTGGAAAACTCTCAAACCATGAAGTGACTCATGTAATTGATTCCAGGGCTAAATTGGACTCTATCACACAAACTCGCTTTTATTCTTTGTAGAGGTTATAGAAGTTGATCTGTAAAAAAAAAAAAAAAAAATCTTTGTAAACACCCACAACAGTGCACACATTCCAGACCAATGACACATGCAGGAACTAACTTGTATTGTAGTTCAGTCTGAGGAGACACATTTCTGCTAACTTTTAAGGAACTCTTTTAAGGAAGTTGTGAAGCAAATCAGCTTTCCTTTTCAATGTCTTTGGTTTTTCATAAATGCTTTGCTTATATTTTTAGTACTTCATGATATGGCGACACTGTATGATGGTGCAGGTATTTCGGGGGTGTTTTTGCTCGTCAGCTTTAGAGTGTTGGACTCCATCAGGTTGCTTCCACTGGACAGAGTGTGGGTCATGACATGGCGAGACTCATGGACAGTGGTGAAACACTCACGGCAGCGTTTGCCAATCAGGTAGACAATTTCAAAAATGGAGAGAAGGATGCAGGCCAAGCTCGTGACCACCATGAAGAGAGTGAAGATTCGTTTCTCAGTAGGCCGAGCGATGAAGCAGTCCACCTTATTGGGACAGGGCTTCTGTTCACACTTGATGAGCGAGGGGAAGTCGTAGCCCTCATAGATGTGGTAGACGAGGTAGACAAAGGTGGCATCTACAGCTATTTTGAAGACCAGTGTGAGGACGTAGGTCCACCACAGGCCTCCACGCTTCTTGCCAGTGTTCTTGTAGAGACGGCGGCAGTTCTCACCATACTTGAGTTGGTGTTTCCGTTCCCGGTCCTCCCTGTAGGCTACATGCATCACCACCAGGAGTGAGGGGCAGGTGACAAAGATGAGCTGCAGGGCCCACAGCCGGACGTGGGAGACCGGGAAGAAGTGGTCATAGCAGACGTTGTGGCACCCAGGCTGAGCTGTGTTGCATTTGAAGTCCTTCTGTTCATCTCCCCATACCTTCTCTGCAGCCACCACAAACACCATGACCCTGAAGAGGAAAACAATAGAGAGCCATACTCGGCCGAAGGCTGTGGAGTATTTGTTCACCCCGCTGAGGAGTCCCTGGAGGAATGCCCAGTTCATGACGAGGTTTGTTCACAGTCTGTCTTCTCTTCCTGCTGTAAGAAGACAGAGGAAACTCTTTTCAGCTGAAATGGCACCGATAAACGTCGAGTACGTACCTAAAACAAAAAGGAAATAAAGTCATATCACAGATACAAAGAAAGGGTAAGAGAACAAAGAAACAAAGTGCGGTAGAAATGGGTCAATAACCAATAAATCTTGACATTGCTTTTAGGGAAAAAAATAAACAGGTCAAATTAGCACAGAAGCGACTATTGCCTTTTCTTAAACTTGTCAATTTTCAGTAAAATAAGCAGCAATTTCAGCTTTGTAACCGAACGCAGATACAATCCGACAACTCCTACTTTACTCTGCCAGTCAGCTCCAGACTGCGCTGAAGGCTTTCAAGTTACATCCCGAGCGCAATTACGCATATCCGAAATAAATACGTCCGAAAACAAATTCGCATTACAATCCGATTGGTTTGATTCCACATTGATTTGAAGACTTACAGTTGTATCGCGGTTGTTGCGGATCAGCAGCGCAGCAGTCTCCGGTGAAGCTCCAGATGAGAATCTCAGCAGATTTCTCAACAGACCGGGAGCGGAGGGAGGGGAGGAGCTGTTTGCTGGCGATGTCTTCTCTCCACTCCACCTGCTCAGGTGTGGTTCCTCCACTCCACCTGCTCAGGTGTGGTTCCTCCACTCCACCTCATTAAGTGCAATAATTGGGCGACGTTTTAATGGCTCATTTGTAAAGTGTGGACTGTTTGTAGAAATGATGTAAAATAGGACAAAAACAAATTTATGCAAATAATAATATCGAGGTTGTAAGTATTATTGTTTGAAACCGATATATTAGCATGAGACCTGCAGAATGCACAATGTGGCGGGTTTACAATCACGGAATTCAATTGTTTTTGGCACAACTCGTTACAACACTTGCTTGGGAGACCAAAAAAAAAGTTTACCTTTTCCAAAACACAAAAGAACAGGAAATATACGCTATGAATGACTATAAATCAGAACCCAGTGGTCAGCAGATCAATTTGACATTTTATTGGCACAAAAAAAAACCAACATTAAATTGTGCTTTCTTTACAAAAAGATGTTTATTGAAATATTTACATGGCAGCAGATGTGGGGTGCAAAAGATCATGAACACACTCTGCCTTCATACACGCACACAAAAAGCACACTTTCCTTTTCATTCACACATATTCTCCACAGTCTGAGATGATCACTTTCTGCTTCGGCTTGCCATCTTTTGTTCCCTGAGCCTGCAGAAAGAAAACAGATTTAAAGATGAGGAAATTACTTTTATGCAAGTTTTTATTACAATCGGACGCACTTCTATCACTCAGGGATGTTTCAACTCCATGTTTATCAGTAAAATTTAAATGTAGAAATCATTTCTGAACAGTATGATCACGATTTTACTTTGCATCTTAAATAAAGTTGACTTTTTCACTTGATCCCTAAAATTAGCCTTAAATTCCTTCAGTAAATTAAAAATTTTATAATTTCAAATTTTACTGTAACTATGCATAACATATTCTACAAAGGGTCCCCGTGAAAATATACTTGAGAACTATTTTTGCCTTAACTCACAATAAATTGCGGTTTTACTGTGACCCATGAAGAAAAGCTGAGCTGAAGTGTTATCACAGTACTGTGTATTATACAGTAGAGTTATCACAGTACTGTGTGTTATACAGTAGAGTTATCACAGTACTGTGTATTATACAGTAGAGTTATCACAGTACTGTGTGTTATACAGTAGAGTTATCACAGTACTGTGTGTTATACAGTAGAGTTATCACAGTACTGTGTATTATACAGTAGAGCGCCAGCGGTTGTAACAACAGTGTAAATCAGTTCCCCTCAGCTGTGGCCTTCAGGCTCGTCTGTACATTTGCATTTAGAAAGAAGATAGAGGAGCTGGTTGATCACTGGCGAGACAGACTGTAGCTCCGATGATGGAGCCCTCGGATGACATCGCTGTCACTTCGATTGTGGCCGTGGTTGTTCTTTGGCTGCATGGTTCTGCTGGATGAGCATCGTATTGAAGTGGCACCTCGTGTTCAAATAGTTACAGCTGGACGTAGCCACAGCACCGAATATACAACCACAGCAGCCGAGGTCCAATAATAACCATCCATCCAGCTACAGCTCCGCCACGACAGGCAGCAGCTGCATACTGTCGGAAACCGGCCTTTTAAAATGAGTAATGAGCACTAAATGCATTAACTGTGGTGTCACATTATCTCTCCTTTCCATAATATCTGCGTAACATCCGAGTCTTTATCTTAACTGGGAGTCTTATAAAAAGCATATTGTGAGGTAACACAGAAATGGTTCAGTGAAACGATTCTCAGCCTCCAGGAGCTCTGTATTATTCACATGAAGGAACACTTGGAGTAATAACTACAGTTTGTTAATGAGAGAACGTTCTGGGTGAGAGCAAAGTTATATTTCTCATTATCACTGAATTTATGGGGTTATAACAGTGACATTAAAGTTTGGCATTGAAAACCAAAACCTGAACCTAAAAAAGTACTGAAGCATTGGTACTTTGAAAACTTGAACCTAAAAATAAAAAACAGGCATTAAAAAATTATTATCCGTGCGTGTGGTTTCAAAATAATTTGCATATACACTCAAGAAAAATATAAACCTAACATTTTTGTTTGAGGTCCGTTTTCCCTGAGTTGAAGTAAAAGATTGAAAACTTCTTCTATGCACACAAAAGGTTTATTTTTTTCAAACTTTGTTTACAAATGGGTTCAAATAGTTGTTTGAGCATTTTAGCGTCGCCAAGATAATCCATGTACCTGAGAGGTGTGTTCCATCAAATGCTGATTAAAGCAGGAATATTGCACATAAAAGGTCACTTTAAAAGAATTCCAGAGAAATTAACCGTCTGCATGCAACTTACAACTTTAACTTCAACTCATGAAAAATGGGAGCGACAACCAAAATGTTTCTGTTTATATTTCTGTTGAGTTTAATGTGCTTAATAAGGAGGAGCTTCACTTCCTTAAGCCTTTTTCAAATGTTGAGTAGAAACCTCCGATGTTCTGAAATGAGAAAGCAGCCGTATCCTTTACCTCCATTGCCCGCAGTACCTCCATCCCCTCCACCAGCTCCCCGAACACCACGTGTTTCCCATCCAGCCAGTCGGTTTTGTCGGTAGTGAGGAAGAACTGGGATCCGTTGGTGTTTGCTCCAGAGTTGGCCATGGAGAGCTGCCCTGTACAAACCACAGACCACCTTCAGCTACTGAACACAAACCAGAACAGTCCTTCACAGACTTCAGCCTCACACTCACCTGGAGAGGTGTGCTTGAGCACGAAGTTTTCATCGTCAAACTTCCGTCCATAGATGGACTTGCCGCCGGTGCCGTTGTGGTTGGTGAAGTCGCCTCCTTGGCACATGAACTGAGGGATGATGCGGTGGAAGCTGCTGCCCTTGTAGCCGAAGCCTTTCTCGTGCGTGCACAGACAGCGGAAGTTCTCTGTGAAAATGTTTATATTTTATTTTAAAATGACGGTTATTTAAATACCTACATGTGGTTTCTTTTTACAAGTCATCAATTGAGGGATTTTTCTTTCCTTCAATATAAAAGAAACGATGTGCAGACCTGCTGTCATGGGAACAACGTCCGCCCGCAGGAGGAAGCGCAGCCTCCCGGCTGGTTTGTTGCCGATCTTGACGTCAATGTAGACCTGAGGATTGACTCGGCCCTTTTTAGCTGGAGGCTCCGCCTGCCGACACAAGTTACACCCGACTTAGTATGTCAACACATTCGGAGCCCTGAACAACGCAGGTTAGACTGAAGGCCGCCTGACCTCCGGCGCTGCGGCGGCGGTGGTCGTTTCTCCGGCCGCCGCCTCCTCGGCTTCCTCGGCCGTCTTCCCCGAGAACCTCTTCAGCCAGTCGTCATCGGACCACACTGAAGGAAAAACACCGAGTCACAGCCGCGGCTTTCAAAAGACACTCTCGGCAAAACCATTCATTAAATTACCTGGTCGAGAAGAACCTTCTTTGATCCTCATCGGCTTGGCGATGTTGACGCGGATCGTCCGGCCAAAAAGTTCAGACTCATTCTGGTAGTGAAAATAATAAAACGTGAAAACAGAAAGCTCATTTTCATAACTTCCGAGTACGATGACAAACACAGATCTCAACTGAAGAGCAAACTCACCATGTTGTCAATAGCTGCTGCTGCATCCTGTAGAGACAATAAAACATGTTAGACATAAAAAGAGCTTTCATCAAGTATGAATTTCTCTATTGAAAATAATTAATAAATGCAGCATAACTATTATGCTGCATTTATTAATTATTTTCAATAGAGGTTTATCTATCTGTTATTTTCCTGATTAATCAGTTTCTTTTTTGCTGAAAAATGTGAAACAGTGTTTCGTAAAGCCGGCAGAATATTCAGCTTATGACCACGAAGGATTCACATTCTCAGGAAAAACTTTGAGTATTTCTTCCTTAAAAATGACTCAAAATGGTGAAACAATTATCAGAATATTTGGTGATTAATTTTCTGTCAGTGAACTGATTGATCAACTGACTGTTCGCTGAAGTTCGAATTCAAACCAAACAGTTTAGTAAAAGAGGTTTTTTTTATTGTTTTATAACTGCACACACAAAGATTTTGAATCAAGCAGCTGATTTTCCTTCAAAATGAAGTTTAAAAGCATTTAAAAGAAATGTTAACAAAGCAATTCATTCAATATTTCATTCAGAGTCTGGTCACTTTATGAGTTCATATGACAGGTGACCTGTCCGTCACCTGGACGTACCTCTGCCAGCTCAAACTCAATGAACGCAAATCCTCGGTGCTTCTCTGCAAACACAACGAGACACAAAGTCACCAGCTGTTTAAAATATAATAATAAATAATAATAACTATAAATAACTGCAGTTAAAAACCTGCTGATCGTACCGGTTTCATAATCCAGAGGGATCTGGATGTCTGTGACGTCACCGAAGGGGATGAACGCTGCGTGGAGAACCTTCTCATCCACCTCCTCTGCTAGACCACCTGGTAGGACACACACACACACACACACACACACACACACACACACACACACACACACACACACACACACACACACACACACACACACACACACACACACACACACACACACACACACACACACACACACACACACACACACACACACACACAGACAGACACACACACACACACACACACACACACACACACACACACACACACACACACACACACAGACACACACACACACACACACACACACACACACACACACACACGACTTCATACCTTATTTCCGAAAATTCCAAATAAATAAATATAAATGCTTGTGACGTCAGAAGGAGGATACCGGCGCATGTTTACGTCACACCGGAAGCCCTCAGAGACACGAGCTTCAAAACGTATTTGTGGCTTTATTTCCCGTTTTACGGTTGAACACAGCGTCAAAGGTTTTTAGAGTTGGAACCTGCACTTTAAAACCAGCGGTTCAAACATACATGTTTATATTTACATATCCTGCCAGTTAATTCTCTCTAACATGTTCTCATCTTCGTTCCGTGCTGAACTCGTGTTCTGCTTCAGCTGCTTTAAAGCGTGTCCACAACACGTTTCCTCACGTTCCTCCTCAGCATCACTTTAACCTGCTTTAAAGCGTGTCCACAACACGCTCACGTTCCTCCTCAGCATCACTTTAACCTGCTTTAAAGCGTGTCCACAACACGTTTCCTCACGTTCCTCCTCAGCATCACTTTAACCTGCTTTAAAGCGTGTCCACAACACGTTTCTCACGTTCCTCCTCAGCATCACTTTAACCTGCTTTAGTGAAAAACAGCGAGAACTCACCGACATACAGCACTCGCTTCTTGGCCGCCATGTTGGATTGAACCGTTCACCTTTAACCCGAGGGGCTTGCTATTGGTGGAGGGAAACTAAAGCCCGCCTCCTTGCTGCATGTCAGTTGGTACAACTGGCGGTACGCCACCTGTCGGAGAAAGCCTTCATTACCACTCCAATCTGCATTGTATTCGTGTTTGGTGGAATACTAAAGGTTTCTATCCCTCTCCAAGGTTTTAAAAAAGTAAAATCATTCAAATGTCAAAGCAACTATAATGAACTCTGACCTCTGTGTCCATGACCACACTTTGTTTTATATATTTCAACATTAGACAAGAAATAAGCATGAGGTGTTAACAGGCCCAAATGTAAATGTTAGTGTCCCAGTGAGGCTGTCAGGACCTCAAAACTCAGCCAGCTCCAGAGAAGTGATCTATAATTCACATGATCATTTATACATGTTCCCTGCTGTCTGCGGTCACGTCGTCAGGACTCATTAAGGCACTTTAACAGTCCTATTTTTGTTGTCAGTACTTTTCCTATGCTCTGGTGACGTTATTATATCTTTGATCCAAACTTCGGGGACGTCTTCTTCAAACAGTTGTAATGCTGTCAGGTTCGACGCTCTCCTCCTTGTTGACAGATGACCTCCTATTTGTGTTGTTGTCTCTTTATTTGGTCCTTTTTCTGCACTCAGGTACTTCCAGGAAGCTCGACTCTGTTTCCCCAGCTGCCTTTTCTCAGCCTGTAAACGTGTTAACTGACTGACTGCTTGTCCTTTGAGCTGTCAGACGGATGATTGGTGAAATTAAAACAACAACAACAACAACAACAACAAAAATCGACTTTTGTTAGTTTTCTCAATATCAAACAAAAGACTCTACGATCACTTTCCAGTTTAGATGGAGTTTAACTGGACTGAAAAAATGGCAGGCAGAATAAATGACAATGGAGATCCAAATTGAACAACTTTAAAAAAAGATTTTGATCAAGAAGTTCACATAAAATTCTAGGTTTTATTACAATAGATTATCTATTTACAAAATCAGATGCAATTCGCGGTTTCGAATTTGGATGTTAATATCAAAATATGCAAAAAGTCAGACCTTAAAGTCATGACAATGAATTTTCCAAGTATGTTCCTACGCAAAGGCTGAGTGACAATATCCCAGATAGTAATCGATAATTCAGAGCAGGAACAGATCTTCCTGTCTTTTTGTCTGTAAGAAAGGCTTTGAAAAGGCAAATCAATGTTTTTTTTATGTTGGTTGTATCAATCCTCTATCCAAGGATGAAACACAATAAATTATATCAATTTAGCCAAACAAAACATATGTTAATTAACAGTAAATACATAAAGTGTCCTGCCCTTCCTCGTTTCAGCCTCTCGACTACACTCAGGAAGTGTTTGTCAGATATACACATAAACCCCTAAACCAGAATAAAACAGGTTGCATGGAAGCATTCAAATAACAAAAGACTGGTCACCATGACATCTCATCCATTTATTGAGAACAGCACACACCAATGATCACATGATAGGATGGAGGAGCTGTCATTTCAAATCAAACAGAAAGCTTTCAAGCAAAGATAAAGAACAGCGCTCGTTTCTCTCGTTTCTCTTCTTTGCCACAAAATGAAAGGTTCACTTACATTTTTGATTTTTGTGTTCAGTTTCAGTATTCCTGAACTGGGAAATTGTTCACTTCATTTTTTTTTCAGGTGTATTTTCAAATTACACTTTCAATTTTTTCCTCAATTTTAGTTTTTTGCGTAATTGTTCAGAAGCCTGTTTGGAGTCAGTGTAGTGTGTCATTCTCTCTGCCCATATTTCTGTATCCTGAAACAACACAATGACTTATCATTAGTACCATAAAAGTATACATGAATTATATATTTGACTGATTATGTATCACCATACCAAGTTTATACAACACGCAGTCTTCAGGATGTGGCAGCGGTCGCAGGAGCGGCCATGCTGCCCACTTTCTGGGTGGCGTCTTTCTTCGCCTGGTGGGCCTGAAGCACGGCAACAGCTTCTTCAACCTGGACAAAAGTGATATCAAAACACGAGTAATGACACTGTAGTCTATACATAACAGACACTTCAGATGGTGTTAGTTTAGCACCTTTGAACGCAGAGATTCGTGGGACTCCAGCATGTGTAGCAACTCTGAGTTGTCGATCTCCAGCAGCATGCCGGTGATCTTTCCTGCCAGGTTGGCGTGCATGGCCTGAATCAGTGGGAACAGACGCTCTCCTATTTTATAAAAAAAAGGTGAGTGAGGGAGTTCAAATCTACCTGATGCAAACAGAAAATCCTCACAGTTCATTCATCATGAAATGAGAGTCTTACCGAGCATCTGTTTCTGCTCCTGGGGGGGCGCTGCAGCCAGCATGGAGGCCGTGAGCGGCTCTTGGCCCTGAACGTGCACCGCTGGCTGAGCCTGGGAGGGAAGAGGAAACATAGTAAGGAAAAGTATTTATAGAGATGGTGCTTAATATGACAGGAAGACGATGCTTACCTGCTGTAAGGCAATAGGCTGTACCGCCTGGGGGTTGGGGTTACGGACACCGCTGGCATATTTGTAAGGAGGCATTGCCCGGGGACCCGGGACTCCCATTGAGGAACGAGGAGCCATGGCCTGACCAGCAGCTAACAGTGAAGAGAAAACACGGGGCAGAATTTAGACCGTGTCTTACCAACCTGATTGGATACTGTTTAAAACAACAGCTGCATATACAGTAGTATCAATAAAAAGCTAGAGTCAGTGATTCGATGATGATTCTCATTGGTGAACACACCTCGTGGGCCCTGTGTGCTGCTGCCAGGACTCATATGTCTGAGGTTGGCCCGTGGTCCCGGCTGACGCAGTGAGCCCGGTATTCCTTGGAAACCACCTGGAAGTAACGAAAAGAGAGACAAAAAACCATGTTAGTGTCTAAAGATTTGGCCAAATTCTGCATAATTATAATGTTTAAGTTTTTCATATGACAGACAGATGCACGTGCCACAAGCTCACCTTGACCTCTACCACCTTGTTGCTGCCATCGGGGGTTAGGTCGCATCTGGGCCAGCTGATTGGGTGCATAGTACGTAGTCCTATTCTGAGTCTAAAGGGCACAAGATAAGAAGGGACAACATCACATGTAAACTGCTGATGTTACTAATTAAATTGAAATCTTCAATCATCTTAACTTCACGTGGAAGAGTTAGTAATATTATATTAATGGAAAAAAACTTCTACACACAACGCTGAGATAATATTCCCTTTTCAGTTGATGAATGTGTCCAGCACACACCACAATATCAACATTCACGTCAAGTCCTGTTCCTGTCCGTTAGATCGAAGCCCAATATTATCTATTAGCTCTGCTTTTGGTCTCTACCGATTTCTGGAGGAAATATCTTTCTCTTTAGCTCCTAAATGCTCGTCTACATTCACCAGTAATTTTGCCAGTATGCATTTTGATGCTCAGCTGTTTTGAGAACAAGGTTTTTAGAGCTTTCTCACACTTACAACTGTCTGTGACACTGAATGGAAACAGTAAAGTTATGAGTCATTAAACTAAATCAATGAGCCAACATGTTAAAATACTCCATCAAGCTGAAGTGACCTCGAGAGGCGTGATAATTATCAGTCAGTGAACCCTTTCATAATATGCATAGTCATGTGATCTGTTGTTAATATAAAATATTGATTAAAGCCTCTTTAAAATACACAATCAATTATGAATTTGATTGGCACACCTGTGGCACAGCTGGCATGAAGTAGCCACTGGTGGGCTGGAACTGATTAATGATGGCGTTAGCCGGCATCGCCCTCATGCCGGCGATACGCTGCATGTACTGGTTGGTCAGGTGGGCTTTGCGCTCCTCTTTGCGCTGAGCCAGAGCCACGTAGAGCGGTTTGGATCCAACGATACGTCCATTCATTTCAGTCACTGCCTTTGTTGCCTCTTCGGGGGAGGAGAAGCAGACGAAGCCGAAGCCCTTGGACCGGCCCTCCTCCAGCATCACCTACATTTGAGATCGATTGAATCTGAGTAACTATAAACACACGAGTATTGTTGCAATGTTCACCGTGTAATGAAGTCTCTTATGTAGTGATCCTGTGTTGAGCCATCGGCCCAAGTTTTCTCACCTTAGCGCTCGTAATGGAGCCGAATGGAGAGAACTCCTTACGCAGTTTCTCATCATCAATGGTGTCATCCAGGTTCTTAATGTAAAGATTAACTCCCTGAAACAAAAGACAAGTTGAATCACAAATAGCAGCTTCCTTACTATAATAAATTGAAATAGGGAGTTGTTAGGTTGCTGTGATGGAGGACCTAGTTATTGCAGACCTGATAACGACTAATCCTTTCTTGCTTGAGCAGCTCAAACTTCCTCTTCAGCTCCGCCTGCCGCTCCATTTTCTTCTGAGCTCTGCCCACGAACACCGTCTTGCCATTGAGTTCGGTGCCATTCATATCCTCTACAGCCTTTGAATGAAGCCATATTTATCTGAGAAATGTTTTAACAGATAATGACACATTTGGCACATTTCCATAAGCCCAAAGTACCTTGTTAGCATCCTCATGTTTCTCATAACTAACAAATCCAAACCCTCTGGATTTGCCGGTGGGGTCCATCATCACCTTCACACTGAGTGTTTTACCTGCAAAGGCCATAAAAAGAGGGTCTATGAAATCAGACCTGACTACATCGGGATCGCGATCACACCCACAAAGCTGGCCTCCGTTTACCATATTTGTCAAAAAGTTCCTTCAGCCGACTGTCATCCATATCATCCCCGAAATTCTTGATGTAGACATTGGTGAACTCTTTTGCTTTGGCACCGAGTTCAGCCTCTCGTTCCTTGCGAGATTTGAAACGACCCACAAATCTAAAGATTACGGGAGAATAGCAAAACACACTCATGTAAAACAGTCTTATCAAAGCTGAGAAAGCCAACCAGGCTCCATTCTTTTGACTTCCTTTTTCCGATCTAAATACACAGGTTATCCGGGTTTCCAGGGAATGAAAGTTCAGCAAAAACCTGACCGAGCAAGCACAAAAACAAGGACAGCATCCACAAGACCAATTCACAGCTACATTTCAACATGTGACTCATCATTCCTGGGGTAAACAATGAAAGAAAAAAAAACATCCGGCTGCTGTTAATATCACCAGGCAGGCGGATATATTGGCATGCTAGACAACACAGTGACAACCATCTATATTATTGGTCCAAAACATGATGAGGAGGTGGATGGAGGGGGATGGAGGAACAGAGTCTCATAGTACAAAGGAAAGCTGAGGAGGACCAAATGATCTTATATACCTTGCTATGATGACCTCTCCAATTCCGCCATCCAGTATTGCATTCCTGCATTCGATCCATCACTAAAATACACAAGCGTGGTCATACATACACACACACACACATACAAACACTCTAAGATGGGTGACCAGCAAGTGGACAAATGAGGCAGAGAAAATGTGTCTGATAGGAAAGAAAAGTCAGAGGTTTTAGTTGGTTATCTCTTAGTTCAGAGGTTATCTTCAGACTGGCAGTAAAAGATAAGAGCATTAGTCATATTATTCACACACAAACTCACCAACTTAAAAAAGACACGAAAAATCAGTTCACTCCACACAAACGTAGAACAGACAAGACAGGTTTATACATTAGACACAAAAAATATCGCCATTTGATCTATGTAAGCTATTGATATTATCGCAATTACTTCAATATACTGCACCTGCTACACTTTCAATGTCATGATAACTTTCAAATAGTGTCAAAGCCAGCTTAAAATTCAGGAAGTCCTTCAAAGGTTTTCCAAAAAAACAAACAACAATACCCACGTTGTCCCCAGTTTTAAGATGATCAGACACTCACACCTTGCGGTCATTCAGAAGCATGCCGTTCATCTTCTCAATGGCCCGATCAGCAGCATCCTGGGTCTCGAAATGGACAAAGGCGTAGCCCTTGGAGCCATTTTCATCACACACCACCTAGTGGAGAGGAATACACGGGTAAATATGCAGAGAAATGCAGGTGGTCTAGAACTTTAAAGCAAAAAGTTTGACATTTTGGAAAATATACAGAGATACCACTTCCATATCCAGCCTGTAAATACAGTATGAAGCTGGCAAGCTGCAGCATGAAGAGTAGAAACAGCAGGAAACATGTCCACGATCATTCCTGATGCAGGAGATCATTCCTGATGCAGGAGATCATTCCTGATGCAGGAGATAGTTCCAGATACAGGAGATCGTTCCAGATACAGGAGATCGTTCCAGATACAGGAGATCGTTCCAGATACAGGAGATCATTCCTGATACAGGAGATCATTCCTGATACGGGAGATCATTGATACGGGAGATCATTGATACAGGAGATCATTGATACGGGAGATCATTCCTGATACAGGAGATCATTGATACAGGAGATCATTCCTGATACAGGAGATCATTCCTGATACAGGAGATCATTGATACAGGAGATCATTCCTGATACAGGAGATCATTCCTGATACAGGAGATCATTCCAGATACAGGAGATCATTCCAGATACAGGAGATCATTGATACAGGAGATCATTCCTGATACAGGAGATCATTGATACAGGAGATCGTTCCTGATACAGGAGATCATTGATACAGGAGATCGTTCCTGATACAGGAGATCATTGATACAGGAGATCGTTCCAGATACAGGAGATCATTCCAGATACAGGAGATCGTTCCAGATACAGGAGATCGTTCCAGATACAGGAGATCCAGATACAGGAGATCGTTCCTGATACAGGAGATTGTTCCTGATACAGGAGTTTTTAAGTGTATATGAATAAATTCCAACTTAAAACAATATTCCCATTTATGACAATTGTACCTTGCAGGAGAGGATGTTGCCAAAGGCAGAAAAGGTGTCGTACAGGGCTTTGTTGTCAATGGACTTGTCAAGGTTCTTGATGAACACGTTGCCCACACCTGACTTCCTGAGGGAGGGGTCTCTTTGGGACCACATGATTCTGATTGGCTTCCCTTTCACCACGTCAAAGTTCATGGTGTCCAGTGCTCTCTCAGCTAGAGGGAGGTGAGACAGAGGTGGAAAGGTCACAGCTGGTCGTTTCCATGGAGCCTCAGGTCTGAAGACAAAGCAGTCACTAGCATGCTTCTATCAAAATTCAGCAAATACAATGGTGTAACAATGAAGCAGCTTTTAGTCACAAACACCTGCATTCATACGAAAGAGAAGAACATCAAAGTAAACAGTGTGCCACCATGATCCTGCTGCTGCCTGTTTACAGCCACCTGTAACACGGGAAAGATCCTGCAGTCCACCATGTGGCTGATGTTCTGATGTTCTGATGTTCTGCCTGGGAGCAGCTAGGATGGAGGGGGGGGGGTGGAGTTTCAGTGGCACAGCAGTCCTACCGTAAATCTTACCACAATACGTCGGGGAATAATATGTTTGTAAATGTGTAAAATGTAAATTCTTGTGTGATCAGAACAGCGATGACATTATCTCTAAATCTGTTGCTTTAACTCTGGTCAATGTGGGCACACACACACACACACACACACACCTGCATACACACACACACACACACACACACACACACACACACACACACACACACACACACACACACACACACACACACACACACACACACACACACACACACACACACACACACACACACACACACACACACACACACACACACACACACACACACACACACACACACACACACACACACACACACACACACACACACACACACACACACACACACACATGTTCCAGCTGAAAGTGTGTGTAAACAGAACAGATCTGCTGACATCAGCAGTTTGGTTTGTCATTGTTCTTCATCTAGACGGAGTGACAGCTGTCAGATCTGAGTTGTGGAAGGTTCAGAGGAATCTTTGTTTAATTGTTATTTATTTTATTATTTGTTTCGTAGATTTAATGATCTGGAACACATTAAATCATTCATGATGTCACTGAGAACGATAAACAGAGAGAATAGTCTTAAATGACCTATTATTGCCAATGGTGTCATCTGTGGAGGTGAAGGCAGCTGCTCAGAGGGAGGTCTATATTTAGAGGGGGGGTCATAATGTTCTCTATGGGGGGGGGGGGGAGATAACCAGATGAACACCAGCAGGTCTGGTGACTGTTTACTGTTTATGACTGTTAGTGAAACCAAGAGAAACGCTTCTGTTCCACTTCATGTTCTTTAAGAGCAAGGCATGACCCCCCCCACCACCACCACCACCAACACCATCACCACCACCACCACGCACGTTAGAACTCCCCCCACCATCACCACCACCACCACGCACGTTAGAACCCCCCCACACCCCCCCCCCCCCCCCCCCCCCCCCCCCCCCCCCCCCCCCCCCCCCCCCCCCCCCCCCCCCCCCCCCCCCCCCCCCCCCCCCCCCCCCCCCCCCCCCCCCCCCCCCCCCCCCCCCCCCCCCCCCCCCCCCCCCCCCCCCCCCCCCCCCCCCCCCCCCCCCCCCCCCCCCCCCCCCCCCCCCCCCCCCCCCCCCCCCCCCCCCCCCCCCCCCCCCCCCCCCCCCCCCCCCCCCCCCCCCCCCCCCCCCCCCCCCACACACACACACACACACACACACACACACACACACACACACACACACACACACACACACACACACACACACACACACACACACACACACGTTAGATCCCCTCCCCCACCAGCACCACCCCCTCCCGACACACCCTCCAATAACAAATGGGATCCTCTCATCTCGGGAACAACATCTCCCCGGAAGTGATCCAGTTACACGCTTTCATTCCTTCCGCTTCTGGGAACCAGCCGAGCAGCGATAAGTCGTGACAGGTGTTTTTGTTGATACGACAGAAAAAAAAAGTTCAAACAATGTAAACATTGTCAGCAGACCCCCAAAGACCACCACAGCACCTGTTCCCTTTGCTCAATGCTTTCATACCACCTAACAAATGGAGTTGATAAACAGACACTAATACATTTCCATATTTACACACTCACTGTTGAACATCACAGATTAACAAGGAGCTGAACGGGTCAGGTTATTACAGGTCAACCAATAATATGATTCAGCCAATATCAACCCATCAAAACTGGGATGAAATTCAAAAAGAAACAGGCTCAAGTCTTTAATAATTAATAATAATAATCAATAGTTAAGCGGGCAGTTCAGCTGCGCTTGTCCCTTTTCTTTCTCAGTGTACATGGCAGACGGCAGGGGAGTTGGTTTCACTCACTGGCCCTTTAAATAGAAGCAGAAATGGGTCATTTTGGGCCGCTTATAATAGGTGAGCTGCAGAAAAAGAACTTCATATTTCCAGATCCAGTTCTATAATTAATGGGCAAGAAATTGTTATTTTGCAAACTTTTAAAGACGATTCCAACTCGATGTGGGTTTAATCTTGACTGTAGTAGAGACAAATAAGAACTGGGACATGCTTATATAGGTCAAATGAGCAGAGCAGTCTCCGGCCAGTTTGAAGAACACTATATGTCCTATGATTATCTCGGACTGTAAAAATATCCCCTCAATCATAATTCTTTGCATTTTCTTTCAACATCCTGTTGAAGGCGTGACATTGAAAACGTGGTGACTTTGTCAACACTTGCAGAATTCACGCTTTCTGACTCCAAGTCGCATACAAGCAACTGCAGAGGTCTTCACACTTCTCATTTCTTACCGTCAGCTGGTTGAGAAAAGTTCACATACGCGTATCCAAGGGACCTGCGGGTGATCATGTCCCGGCATACCCGAATGGAAAGCACCGGTCCGGCTGGGCTGAACTTCTCATACAGCATAGCCTCCGTGATGTCGGGGTGCAGGTCGCCAACGTAAAGAGAAGCCATCGGATAACTCCCCGTCGCTGTGTTCATATCTCGAACTTCACACAATAAATAAATACAAAGCTTCCCTCAAAAAAAAGGGAAAAATCCAGAGAAAAATGCCGATAGAAACTGTAATCCGGGTCCAAACTGCGCTTCAGTTTTCGCCAAATAAAGACTCGCCCTGTAATCAGCTGGCTCTGATCCAGCTGGAGAAAATTTCAAAATTGAAAACTATAAAATCACGCAAACGATCGAGGTCTTCTGAACGAGGCTCCTTCTTTTAAACACGACAACTTCAGGTTAAACCCGAGGCCTCCGGTTTCTTTGTTTTTCTAGTAATGTTTTGCAATTTTTTTTTTTTAATTTTTTTTTTTTTTTATACGTTTGTATTTCTTTAGGTATTGTTGTAGCCCGCTTGTTTTTATGAAGATTTTGTAGATTTTATATTTTTTATATTATTTTTAAGTTTTTCAAGAACAGTGAGTTACACACTCACGGTTGTACTGTGGCCGGGAAAGAGACTGTGAGAGGAAAGCATGGGCACTTTATAGGAGAGCGGCGGTGCGGAGGAAATAGTGGCCAGGGTCACACTTGGGATAGAAAATCCACTGAGCATGCGGTGTAAAAGGGAGAGGGCACCCTGTCCTGTCCCAACTACAGAGCCCAGCTCCCCACAGCGACATCTGGGTGAAATACAACAAAGGTGGTCACTGAAGCCAGAATGTGGAGTCATTTAGCTTTTTAAAACAAACGACAAAGAGAAGAAAGAAAGAAAGACATTTCATTTACTGAGAAACACCACTATAGAAATAGATGGGGAAATTAAAAAAAACTATTCAAATAAAACTTTAAAAAGGAAAGCATATCTCTCAATTGAAATGAAAACCTGCATTAGCCTACTTCATGTGAAAACTTGATCATGTACAAATTTTAAAAACACAACCAACAAATAGATCATTGCTCAATAAGTTTATTCAGTTAAAGTATAATAAAGTCATGAAGTTATTCTGCTTTGTCCATCCTCCTGAAGATGAGAAAAGGAAAAAAAAAAAATCAAGTCATAGTTCAAAAGGCATGAAATAATCTGACATTAACAAAACTGAGTACCTCAACAAATAAAGAAACGTTGAGCGCATCCCCTTCAGACTGCTTCTTTTGAGTCGGTCCTTCCCAAATCTTCCGATTACACCTTTTCCCTTCTTGTTCATGCTTCATCACTTCTTCCTCATAACTCCGCGTCTGCGACCCGTCCGTACCTTTGGAAAGCTGAAGTTTTGAACGAATTATTGGTTGGACATCATTTGTTCCATCTTCATGCATCATGGCTGCATCTGCTTGGGTTTGTGCCAGCTGATCATCTTCAAAATCATTATGATTGTTGTCATTAACGCGAGTCTCAGCTGGCAACCACTCTTTCCTTCGGGATTGCTCTTCAATAGCGGTGTGGTCTGGTTCCGGTGGAGGTGGTCGTCCGCCCAGCAGAAGACTAACGCCGATCTCCGCTGGCAGAGGGAGGTCGAGTGGCGTCGCCTCGGTGCCAAATTTAGATCCTCCAAACCAGTTTTTATTTTGGAATTCTTCTGCAATGACTGTGGCTGGTTGTGGAGGAATTGGCCATCCAGAAACCATTTTAAGTGAATTCAGATCCCCCTGAGAAGCATCACTTTTATGTTCATCTAAACTTTGACCTTTGAGGTTGTCGGTTGGAGGATTCAGATGAGACTTTTTATCCGTGGTTGAAGGTTGCAGCTCCGGAACATTTGAAATGCTCGGCTGTAACTGAACCGTCAGGCTGTCTTCAGACTGAGAACTGATATGTTCACCATGTTCAGTATCCTGCACCTGTCCAGGTAGCCATAATGTCAGCCTAGCAGCTGGGTCCTGACTTACAACTACTACACCCTGATGGGGAGACAACAACTTGCTTCTCGATGCAGTAGAACCAGAAACAATCATGTCTTCGTGACCAGGAACGTCGGCCTGCATGGAGTTTGGTTCAGCATTGCTGGAGGCTTCTTGTGGTTCAGAGATTGAAAGCATAGGATGAGTGTCTTTGTCCACAATGATGAACGGTCCAACCCTGACTAAAGCTTTGTCATCTGAAATGACAAAAGTTGATGATTTGGCCTATTTTTTAGCAGAAACCTGGAGGTGGACAAGCTGGCCTCTTTCATAGACATTTGACTCGGCTGCACCGGTCCAGGAGGCTGCAGGACGGAGAAAAACATGTTTCTACAAATGAAACGACACCCAAAAAGGAGACTCTACAACCAGTGGGATTATACTCACGATTCATGGCTTTGATGTTGAAACTCCTGCCATCCACAGGCGGTGTCGAGACCAAGAAGTTCAGATGATCATACAACCTGGAAAGACATGCATCAGCTTTTAGTATGATCTGCAAGCAGCCACAGATGTTTTGGTGATGCAGGCCACATACCTCCGAGGGATGCAGGAGACATGTACTATGGAGGGAGTTTGCCACCAGATGGGAAGAGGTTTTTTTTAGATTCAAGTGGAGAGAATTGGTGAACACCTCGAAGCCATTCTGCATCTGTAAAACAGCGTGGCTTCAGAAAATCCTTCCAAAAGATGTAGAAACAAAAGTGAAGAATTTGGTTTACTCACACCATGTGTTGTTCCACACTGATCAAAACCATAAGAAGACAAATTGGTTTGGTAGCTCTCTGTTGCTATAGCAACCGTATCACCTCTCCAGTCAGTTTGAGGCCATTTGCTTGTTTATCAACCAGCACAGTTAGCTTAGAATCATCACAGAACACCTGAACCGGGGGACCATTCCTAAAGGGGGGAAAGTCCACGAGCACGTGAACGTCAGGAGTCCGGGTCCACCAGGGGCTGAAGACGGTGTCGTGTGGAGCAAATTCAAACGTTTCTTCAAATGGAAAAGGCATGAGATTTTCTAAAAATCCTGCAAAATCATGGTCCAAGAAAAATGCAAAGCAATATCTGTAATGTCCCCATTGTGAACCTCAAACTTGGCAAACAATTCTGAATGGTCTCCTCCCACAGGTGTGCAATTAATAAGGTGAGGGGGGAAGGAGCGACAGGTGTTGGCAATGAAGCTAACGAGGCTGACAGGAAATTATTCTGACATCTTTTCATTTTAACACCAGTGCAGTCAGTAATCTTGTCTTTGACTGTAAGAAAGTAAAAAAAGTAAAATAGTAAAAAAAAAACGATTACTTAAAAAATACAAACCAAATTGTTCATCTAAATATTTAGGGTCTGGTTTAAAACCTATAGTCAAGGTAAATGGTATTTTAAATAATTCCATTCTTCTCTATCTGCAGCACAGCATTATCCCCTAAAAATAAAAAAAAAAAAATCATAAATCATCATGAATGGGGAAAAGTCTGAACTGTATTCTTACTGTGCTACAGATACTCAAGTCAGCATTATGTTTGGTCAGTGAAATGTTATGGTCCCCTGTTGACATAGTCATTTCTAAAATATGAACCTGTGTGCATAATAATTTTGTTCTTTGTTAAGTAATATGCTTTATGTGATCATTTTCATCTTTAAAATAAGATAACATGAAAATTATAGTGAGAAAGAAAGAAAGAAAGAAAGAAAGAAAGAAAGAAAGACATGGTGAGGATAAAGTCTACAGTCCAAATATTTTTGCCATATAACAGCTTATAGCCAAGTTATAGTATAGTAGAGGCTCACGTTATTTTGTTTGTATTATTACATTATTGTAATGCCTTACTATTGGTAATTCATATCCCAAGAACAACTTGTTTATATTTTTGGAAAACAAGAAAAAGCAAATTGATAAGTCTTAGAAAGGAAGTGCTAGAAGTAATCCACCCAGACCGGATGTGAACCAGGCTGTGCTCTCACTCAGACAATAACAAAAACATGAAAACGTAAAATCTCATTATATGATAAGCAATTTAGCTTTTTTTTTAATTTCTAAAAATGAATTTGTGTTTGACATATTCCTGAAGTCTGAATCCTTATTTTCATTGCTGCTGGGAATAAAAGTGTATTATTTCTTAACAGACGGATGGTGTTCTTCCTCCCATCGTTGTGGCTTTGTTATGACGGTAAGAGGGCGGAGCTTCCGCTCAGGTAGGGCGGAGCTTCCGCTCAGGTAGGTCGGAGCTGCTGCCTGCTCATACGAGCTGAGGAAGGAAGGCGAAGACTTTCAAAAAGCGGAGTGTCAAAAAACGGTCAAATATGACTTCAATACAACTTTCGCAATAATATGATTTGACGGGACCCACAATTTAAAATGGTCAATTTTGGTAAGTTCACTTTTCTACGTGTTTTAATGATCAGGAAGAATGTGTGGCTCTGTCGCGTGCTGAAGTATTTAGGTGTGGTCTACCTTCAGGGAACAAGAGACGTCGCTCAACAGCGCTTTTTTTGGTATATGCCACTTATTGTAACGTCTTATTTGCATCCAGGAAAACGTGTCCTGCTGACTGTTGCTAAGTCTTACTTTAGGAAAGTATTCCTTGTTGCGTTTCACCTCTTTGAAAGTAAAACCAAAAGGTGGCTCTTGATAATTGAATGCGAACAGGTTGAATACACGTCACACTGGTAGGCCTATATTAGCCTATAGCCTATTACTATCACTACAATATGTAATATAAGTATATTAGTGTTTTGTTGTACAGGGACAATGTGTGATCATGTCGGCCTTCCTTGAATGGCAGCAAACATGAGACTAACAATATTATGACCAAAGCATTTCTAGTATGTCCACTGCAGCCACCTGTAGGAACACATCACATCACATTACATTACATTAACATTACATTACATTTCATTTAGCTGACGCTTTTAACCAAAGCGACTTACAATAAGTTCATTTCAACCATGAGGGTTCAGAACCAGAACAACAAGAATCAAGAAAATACATTATCTTCCAGAAAGCCAAACTACAAAGTTCTATTAGTAAGTTCTATTTTAAGATACTAAAGTTCTAGTGTTCAAGGAGGAGGAGGAAGAGGTGTGTTTTTAGTTTGTGGTGGAAGATGTTCAGAGTTTCTGCTCTCCTGATGTCGGTGGGGAACTCATTCTACCATTTAGGAGTCAGGACAGCAACATGAGACAGACAAGGTGCAGGTATGCAGGTAAATGTTGAGGTGAAGGTTTCTCCCCTCCTGCAGCTCTGGTTTGGTTCAGAGTTGGCTGACATAGCCTCTGTAGGAAGGTGCTTCACCTCAGGAGAAGGAACAAAACAGTGAGATAAGACTCTTCATCCTCGGGGAAATTCACTTGTTACAACAGTACAAAAGGTGAGAATATGTGATAAAAAAAAATAAAAAACCGAAGAAACATGAATACAAGCTCTCACACTTGCCAAATAATCAACATATGAAAGTCACCTAATATATATAAAGCTGCTGTGTTGTCAAGTGGTGGATGATGGTGGCAAAATTGTGCAGGTCAATCCAGTTCAGACCAGAATTGTCACCGTAGCTGCAGCATTTTCTTAAGCCATTTCTGCAGGAGCCGTGGATAATTGTGGTAACTGCCTTGTTCTCCAGTGTGCTGACTTCTGTCCCGCTTCCTTTCTGCTTTGCTGATACCACAACGTTGCATTCTCAGAGTGCTTCTCGTTCTATATTTCAGGTCACAATTGAAAACGTATGTATATCAGCCACAGCTGGTATTTGCAATTTCTAGGTGCTGTAATTTGGGATTTACAGCCTGGAAATATCTGTCCATCCTGTCTGTGTCTGCAGCGTAATGATGACTTAGTTGTTTATTTTTTCGATTTTGGCATAAGTCACGATGCTCAAAGCAAAATTAAGATCATGAGGTCAAAATAATCCATTTGGTCTTCTGTAGGAGTGTGTTGTGCCAGCCTCAAGGATAACAAGGCGTTGATGAAGATGGGCCTGGGGATGGTGCTGGTGGGCCATGTCAACTTTCTTCTTGGAGCGTTGGTACACGGCGCTGTGCTTAGACACATCAACGTGCACTCTCTGGCCCGGACGATGGTGTACGCCATCTCCAATGTCATTGCCATTGTTGCAGGCTTGGTGGTAAGTGGAAGGACTTAAGCATAAAGAAGGTACAGTGTAAGGTCCAAGTTGATATTGGATTAAAATGGGTATTTGATATCAAATCTAAGTAAAAATATTTTGTTTTACTGGTGTGCTACTGGAAATGCCATATCTGAAAATCAATGTAAACACTTACATGGCACTGTTTTGAGTATTAATATTGCATTATCTGTCTGTGATGGATGATCTGTCTTTCTTTCTAAACTTCTTTTGTCCTTTCAGGGAATTATTGTTGGAATAACAGCCATTGTCCTCTCCAAAAACAAGAAAAACAGGATCCTGGTAAATACTACTTCTGTTTGGCACAGCTCATCTGTCACTCGCTGGCTCCTAGCTGGGATTTGCTCTCTGTTTCTGACTAAGTGCATGTATATGGAAGATAATAACTATGTAGATAAGAACCATACAAATACATTCAAACATAGAATACCAGCATTTGTGAAATATCATATGTCTAAGAAGGCAGAGTCACTGGTCGTTTCTGATACATATTCATATGTCCCTCTTAAAATATCTCTTACTTCTAACATGTGCTGTTGTCTTCGCAGCAGTGGGTCCTCTTGGTGTTCAGCTTCCTGGCAGGTCTCTTGGCCGTTGCCTCCACCTTGGGCTTGTCGGTTTCCATGGTAAAAGCCATTCTTAATAAAGGATGGGGCCTGCTAACACACTGCGAGTTCTCTGATAGTGATGTTGGCTCTTCCAGCATCACATACGAGTGCCCCTTTGACCCCACCCGTATCTACGTAAGTTAAATATAAATATTCATCCATCAGACAGTTTTGATCCCGACTTGAATTGTTGTAAAGTGTGTTGAGTCACGTCTTTCTTTGTCCTCCAGGGGACCACCATCATTCTGTGGGTGCCTCTCATCTTGATGTCCGTTGTGGAGATGGTGTTCTCCTTCCGCTGCTTCGCTGCCTGTGCTTCCTCCCTCTACCTCTGTCCGTGCAGGAGGAGGCCGATCCAGGCAAAGAGGGTAAAGCTGTTGTGAGATCACTGACTCTGTTGATAGTGTTAGCCTTGGCTCGACCTACGTGTGCACGAGTGTGGATAGCTGTGTTATGTCACCTGCAATGTGATACATTATATTTACAAGTTTAAAGGAAAGAAAAATGGGGAAAAAGTCAGTGATGACTATTTCAACTCTGAATTTCAGAAAATCAATAAACCCAAAAATGCCTGGGTTGAAGGAAGCTCAAATTACTGGAAGTAAAGTATTTATTGTCACAAGTAACAATTAAAGTACAATTATCATTTTCCAGCTTAACTCTTACATTAATACCCAGAATGTCATTCAGTCATGTGAATTCATTAAACGACAAAGTAACACTTAAGATCATTTCCTGCATCATACCCGTTACTGTTAGAACACAAGGTGTGCATCAGCACCATTGTTTAGGTATGTGTATGTATATATGTATTTGTTTCTTAGCTGTATATATTTCTATTTATGTTTTAATGTCTATTTATGTTTGTCTGTTTTTGTTTTTTGCACGGTGAGAGAGAAGCTACAACCGGAGTCAAATTCCTTGTATGTGTAAACATACCTGGCCAATATAGTTCTGGTTCTGAGTTTCAGCCATGAAAAAATTTGCTAAAGCCACAAACTTAACAGTGACTTAACCTGGCTTCTTATCCAGAAGTAGCAATGTGACAGTAAATGTAATAAAGACCTGCTGACAATTTTTCAGTTTGAGGAACCCAATAAATTGTTATTTGGACTGACATGCATTACTGGCACAAACTTTCTTTCAGTTTTATTGTCAAATATTTGAATCTAAAACATGCAAAGATATTTCATTTTCAAATGTCACAAGCCTTGCAGGGTAATGCAGGTAAAAAAAACTGTTGTGCCTGGTGGCTGATTAAAATAAATGTTGAGTTTAATTGCTTCACTTATTAATGTAGTTTTCCTTTGAGACTGCAGGTGTGGACAGACAGAAACATCTACTTATCTTCCTCATGCTAACAAACATATTCCATTGCTACATGTGCTCAGCCAGTTGGATCATTTATGTCATGCTGAGGTAGCTTCTATTTAATGAAACTCTACGTCATGTAATGTTTCAGGTGCGGATCAAGAGAAGCGTGGAAACATCGCCTCCAGCGCCTCCACCTGTGGAGACGGATGTGGAAGCTGAGGCTGTGGAGCAGGACGAGCTGCTGGACTGCAGCGCTGCAGCGGAGCACAGCGAGTGGCTCTGAAGCAGGAAACTTAAGTAGAAAGGTTTCAAACTGCAGGGCATCTGTGAATGTCTGTATAGTTTAGCATGTGTCTGTTACACATTAAATGTCTGGAAAAGACATTTGTTTGACTTGAGCCAGCAAACGCTGTCATTTAATTTCCCTCTTTATTAAAATAAGGCATTTGTTTTTGATTGATAAAATACTGCCGTTTGAAATGATCAGATTTAGTTTGTATTGATGTCGTCTTGAAAATACAGATTTATTACCTGTATGGCTTGTTTCTATATTTCCATCAAACCAGACGTGACATTTGAAAAAGCTAACTTTACTGAATAAAGTTACATAACTTTTTATAGCAGCTTTTGTTGGTGTTCAGCATGTGGTCGGCTCGCTGGGGTCGGTCAGATTTAAAAGGCATTCGCAAACTATTTTGTGGAACACTTTTACTGATGTTTTTAGAATACAAATATATACACAACAAATCACTTCTGACATGTCTTGCCTCCCATCGAACATTCAAGTCCAAGTTTCGGGGATCTGAGCCAGACACCAGGCATCACTTGAGAAAACTTAAACATTTTAAAAATTGTGAGGCAGGAGTCCCGGAAAATGTCCGTGTCTGTAAAGGATACATACTAAATTATAACCTAAAATATAATTATGTAATTTGCTTACACTGCTACATAAAAGCTATTCAGGAATATGCAACCCTCTCACTGACCTCGTCAGGCAGAACCAGTGACACAAATATTACAGAAAAGGATCTATTGTTCCGACATGCTAAAACTACATATTCAAAAAGGCACAGGACAAAAGTGGGACTGAACGAAATAAAACAGAGTAGCCAAAATATCTATGATTTAAATAAATTAAATCCATCAGATATATAAAAGCAGACATTTGCCAAGCAATTTTTACAGTTGTTCACAAGAAAAAAATATAGCGTTAAAAGATTCAGCAAAAAAAAAAAAAAAAAAAAGGTACAAAAACAATACTCAAAAACACTCATTTTGACTTCAGTCTATAAACAGCAAGGTTGAAAAGGTGTCCAATAAAATCACAGAACCTACAATGTTTGGATCCGCATCCCATTTTGAGGGAGTTAAGATCCCATTTTAAAAAGGTCAAAGTCCTTCATTGATTTCCACTGCAGCAGCTTGGAAAGATGATTTATCCAAAAGGATCTTATTGTGAGATCCATTGTGATCTGGTGTCCGAGTGCTGAGGGTCTCAGGGGGTCTTGGACTCCTCTTTCGGCCTATAAAACCCAGAGGAAGGAAATGAATTACGCTTCCAATTAGACACCTCTTGGACAACATGTCAATGTGTGTGTGCAGTGTTTTCTCACTTTGATGTGTCCATTTTCTCCTCCTCTGGCACCTTCTCCTCTTCTTTTACTTCTATAAAAAAGACAAAATAAAACTAACTCAGTTATGATAATAGTGCTCTCTGTATGTAAGATGATTGAACTTAAAATACATGTAAATGTAAGATGTGGTGTGAGAAGAATGAGATGAGAATAAAAAAAAGAAAAGAATAGGTACCTTTTGTTTCCTCCTCACCTTTCTTCTCCTTTTCTTCAGCCTCTTTCTCACCTTCGGTTTTGGCTCGCTTCACTTTCTTGAAGCTGGCTGCGTTCCTGCGGCCTCCTTCACCTTCATCCTCAGAGTCGGAGAACTCTTCCTCGCAGGCTATCCTCTTGTCGTGAGCTCGGACTGAATGGTTGACAGGGGTTGAATTAAAACACGGCATTCTACTGCTCTGGGGTCAGTGTGGAAGTAAACTGTGACCATGTGGGAAGGTTTTTTACTGGATATGCGCTTGTTGGGATCTTCCTCCTCCTCATCGCCACTGTCCTCCTGGACGGCGTCTTCTGGGATGGCCTGCATCTGAACTCCGGGGGCGTGAGGCAACATGCGCAGGTTCTCAAACAAGCGCTGCCTAGAGGACAGAATGCAGGTTTAACATGCTACCCAGACAAAGTCACAAACGTAGAACAATCTACTTATGATACGGTCGAGTCCTCTACTTTTCAATCACAACACAAGAAACGTGGAAGCTGCAGTAACAGCAGCCAACGAGTGCTCAAAGCACTGAAGCAGGATTTAGATTCAACTTCACGCTGTATGGGCTCACTTGATCTTCTCCAAGTAGTCGTTGGTGTTCTGATTGGTCATGTTAGAGGGGCTGATGTGCAGCTTGAAGTCTGGTCCGAAGTACTCGAAGTAGTCGTTGTACGGGAGCTCTGGAGTTAAGAAGAATTTTAAACATCAATATACATTTCTAGTCAAACTGTTTTTTTATGTTCTGAGGTGTTGTTGGGTCCTTTTTTCATGTACAGAACCATATTAGAAATAAATTGGATACATTTTGAGATTTTATGGACAAATGATAGAAGATAAATCAGTGAAAAATGAAACATTACTTGCAGCCCTGTAATTATACCAGTTTTGCAAACACATTCCTGTGAAATTGAAACCTACAAATTCATCCAGCCCACAAGAGGCCTGAGGTGAAATATCGGTAGACTACCAGAGTCCTTGGAGTGCAGTCCAATGTGGTATTTTCTCCAAATACCAACTAAAAAAAGGACTGTCTTATAAACGTGTGAAAGAATATTGATGATACAGACAGATGTGAACTGAATTTACAGTTTGCATGCAACAAATTCAAATGTAATGTAATGTTGCATGATAATCAAAAAACTGAAAAAATATTCACTTTGCATGAAGAAAACTGGGGAAAGAAAGATAATCATACATTTAACTAAGAGTCTGTAATAGATTATCAAGATTTTCATCAAAATTGACATTCATCATTTGTTTTATCTACAGATGTGTTTTAATATATCTGTATTGTACAGATTACAATACTAAGAGAAAGCTTTTCATTACCACCACAAGATGATGTGATTTCCATTTAAACCCAGAGTGACTGCGACAGCATGAGGACGCACCGTTGGGGATGGAGCTATCGAGGGCGATGGCCGTCTCGTATGTCCAGCAGCGGGCCACGTTACGGATGGTGTAGCCTCCTCCACCCAGCATCAGCAGCGGCAGGTTGAAGCTCTTCATGTACTCCACACACTTGGCGTGGCCTAAGAACACAGCATGGAAAAAAGAACTGAAACTACCTGCTTACACACTTCAACCTTATTCAACACGGAGCGATCTGACCGTAGCATCACGTGGAAACATGTTGGAGTTCCTTCACCTTTAATGGTGAGGTTGAAGCAACCCAGTCGGTCTCCTGACAGAGAGTCCGCTCCACACTGGAGGACCACGGCGCTGGGCTGGTACATCTCCATCACCTTGGCCATGATCTAAACAAGCAGCATCAGCACTTCTGTACGTCCAAAGGAGAGTCCAACTACCAAAGCAGCAGTTACCACGGTTTCTACTTACAGGTTTGAATATAGCTTCATATGACTCGTCGTCTATCCCGTCCCTCAGTGGGTAATTCACAGCGTAATATTTTCCCTTTCCAGCACCGATGTCCTACAGAGAACAGGGCAGATGTCAAAAACCAGTGTCCTACCCTTCACATTGAGTGGTGTTCATCAGACGTACCCGAAGGTCCCCGGTGCCAGGGAAGTACTCTCCATACTTGTGGAAGGACACCGTCATGACCCGGTCGGTGGTGTAGAAGGCCTCCTCCACTCCGTCCCCATGATGGATGTCGATGTCGATGTACAGAACTCTCTGGTGGTATCTGAAGATGTTGGCGACATTATTTGAACTCGGCTACTTTTCATCTGTGGACTTGTGGTCCTCGGATACGTTTCAACTACATGATTGATCAGGAGAAGAACTCATCCACCTTCATTACCAACCACCAGAACGGCTACTGGAGCTGCTGACCAGGCTTCCTACTCACTTCAGTAACTCCAGGATAGCCAGCACGATGTCGTTCACGTAACAGAACCCAGAGGCCTCGGATTTCTTGGCGTGGTGCAGACCTCCGGCCCAGTTGATGGCGATGTCTGTCTGCTGTTTGTTCAGCTTCACAGCACCAGCTGGACAACAGGGAGGACGAGACAATTAAGCTTCCAGTTAATTTACCAGATTATGAGGGTGATGATGAATGATTACTGTCCAACACAGAAATATTAAATGAAGACAACGTACCAACAGAGCCTCCAGCGGACAGCTGACAGAACTCAAACAGCCCATCGAACACGGGACAGTCCTCCCCCACATTAACTGCAGAGAGACGGTACAGCATGAAAACAGCTGCTGCTCTGCCAGCTCACGCTCGTCCTGCAAACTTCACCAAACTTACATCTCTGCATTTGTTTGCTGTATTCTGACATGTTATCTGGTCGGATCGAACGCAGGAATTTGATGTAATCATCGCTGTGATACTTGGTCATCTCCTCTCCGCTGGCTTTGTGTGGACGCTGAAACAGAAGACAAATCTGTTCCTCAGACACAAGAACTACTTAAATCAAAGTCATTAGTCCAAGCAGCTGGTTTCTGGTTTCCACGTACATAAATCTCCATCTTTCTGTAGAGGCCATAGTTGAGCAGCAGGTTGTGTGTCATGCGGATTCGGTGCGGCTTCATGGGATGTCCCTGCCCGTAGTAGTAGTTCCCCACATCACCTGCAGGGGGAACAAACACAACACGTTCAATCAGTGCTTTATTTCCCCTCTCCAATCTAACAGGACAGGAGTTTATATGTATATATATGTATATATGTATGTATATGTATATGTATGTATATATATGTATATATATACATATATACACATACATATACATATACATATATATATGTATATATATTTATAAATTGATAATTGAAAGGCGATTGAAGTTAAAAAAGCATAAAAATTTGATATATGAAGACATTAACGGTGTGAAGACATTAACGGTATGAAGACATTAACGGTGTGAAGACATTAACGGTGGTTGTGTGAAGACATTAACGGTGGTTGTGTGAAGACATTAACGGTATGAAGACATTAACGGTATGAAGACATTAACGGTGTGAAGACATTAACGGTGGTTGTGTGAAGACATTAACGGTGTGAAGACATTAACGGTATGAAGACATTAACGGTGTGAAGACATTAACGGTGTGAAGACATTAATGGTGTGAAGACATTAACGGTAGTTGTGTGAAGACATTAACGGTGGTTGTATGAAGACATTAACGGTGGTTGTGTGAAGACATTAACGGTGTGAAGACATTAACGGTGGTTGTGTGAAGACATTAACGGTGTGAAGACATTAACGGTGTGAAGACATTAACGGTGGTTGTGTGAAGACATTAACGGTATGAAGACATTAACGGTGTGAAGACATTAACGGTGGTTGTGTGAAGACATTAACGGTATGAAGACATTAACGGTGTGAAGACATTAACGGTATGAAGACATTAACGGTGGTTGTGTGAAGACATTAACGGTATGAAGACATTAACGGTGTGAAGACATTAACGGTGTGAAGACTTTAACGGTGGTTGTGTGAAGACATTAACGGTGTGAAGACATTAACGGTATGAAGACATTAACGGTATGAAGACATTAACGGTGGTTGTGTGAAGACATTAACGGTATGAAGACATTAACGGTGTGAAGACATTAACGGTGTGAAGACATTAACGGTGGTTGTGTGAAGACATTAACGGTGTGAAGACATTAACGGTATGAAGACATTAACGGTGTGAAGACATTAACGGTGTGAAGACATTAACGGTGGTTGTGTGAAGACATTAACGGTGTGAAGACATTAACGGTGTGAAGACATTAACGGTGTGAAGACATTAACGGTGGTTGTGTGAAGACATTAACGGTGTGAAGACATTAACGGTATGAAGACATTAACGGTATGAAGACATTAACGGTGGTTGTGTGAAGACATTAATGGTGTGAAGACATTAACGGTATGAAGACATTAACGGTATGAAGACATTAACGGTGTGAAGACATTAACGGTATGAAGACATTAACGGTATGAAGACATTAACGGTGGTTGTATGAAGACATTAACGGTGTGAAGACATTAACGGTGTGAAGACATTAACGGTATGAAGACATTAACGGTGGTTGTGTGAAGACATTAACGGTGTGAAGACATTAACGGTGGTTGTATGAAGACATTAACGGTGTGAAGACATTAACGGTATGAAGACATTAACGGTGTGAAGACATTAACGGTGGTTGTATGAAGACATTAACGGTGTGAAGACATTAACGGTGTGAAGACATTAACGGTATGAAGACATTAACGGTGGTTGTGTGAAGACATTAACGGTATGAAGACATTAACGGTGGTTGTATGAAGACATTAACGGTGTGAAGACATTAACGGTGTGAAGACATTAACGGTGTGAAGACATTAACGGTATGAAGACATTAACGGTGTGAAGACATTAACGGTGTGAAGACATTAACGGTGGTTGTATGAAGACATTAACGGTGTGAAGACATTAACGGTGTGAAGACATTAACGGTGTGAAGACATTAACGGTATGAAGACATTAACAGTATGAAGACATTAACGGTGTGAAGACATTAACGGTATGAAGACATTAACGGTGTGAAGACATTAACAGTATGAAGACATTAACGGTGTGAAGACATTAACGGTGGTTGTATGAAGTATGTGTCGGGTCGGTTCGGTTCGGTTCGGTTCGGCTGAGAGGATGCGCGATTGAAGCTAGCTATGTTAGCTAACACGCCAGGTTAGCGAGAGGTGAAGAAAGTCCAACTTCCGGTTCATTCTCCAGATTCAACCAACATTTCGTCCTCAGGATGAAGTGAAAGTTCGCGGGACTCACCGTCATAGTAGTAGCAAACTTTTTTCTTTGTTCCTTGGGAAGTGAGCGCCATTTTTAGTCCTTTTTGACTGGTTTTCACCGCGAGGAGACGACAGCGACCAGAGGCGGAGACTCCGAACCGCGTCCGATCAATGTGTGTAATGTCGGCGGCTCTCCGCAGGGGGCGGTAGAGTGTGTAATGTCGGCGGCTCTCCGCAGGGGGCGGTAGAGTGTGTAATGTCGGCGGCTCTCCGCAGGGGGCGGTAGAGTGTGTAATGTCGGCGGCTCTCCGCAGGGGGCGGTAGAGTGTGTAATGTCGGCGGCTCTCCGCAGGGGGCGGTAGAGTGTGTAATGTCGGCGGCTCTCCGCAGGGGGCGGTAGAGTGTGTAATGTCGGCGGCTCTCCGCAGGGGGCGGTAGAGTGTGTAATGTCGGCGGCTCTCCGCAGGGGGCGGTAGAGCGACTCCGTCCTCTACACGGTGACTGTTGGTAAAAGCTGCTCAGCTGTGCTCGAACCTCCTTTATTTACCGTCTATTTAGACTTTCTACTCTGAATACTTGTTCCGGAACTCATCCATGAATGATGCTGTTCCACCCACTTTATACAGCCTGCAGTGGTGGAAAGTCCTGCAAGTAAATACACCGCTCCAAAAAATAAAGGGACCACTTGAACAACTCGATGTACCTCCAGTCAATCCCACTTCTGTGAACTCAAGCTGTCCAGTTCGGATCAACACTGATTGAGGATCAGTTTCACCTGCTGTTGTACAAATGGAACAAACAGGTGGAAATGAGGCAATCATCAAGACAACCCTATAATTATTTGTTTAGTTTTGAAATACTTCACTATTTCCATTTGATGTTACTTTATCCCAAAACACTAGAATATTTATTTTTCTACTCTAGTTGTTTGACAGCTTTCATTACTTTTCACATGAAGATTTGACTCAGCAGCTCGACCAAATAGGGATTTTTCCCTCTAAATGTCTTGTTTAAATTAAAAAAAAATAATTCTAATAATCAATAGCTCACCACAAATTATAGATTGTGTTACAATCAAAAAACTGGAAGAGATTTTTTTTATCAGATGTTTTTCTCTTTCTTCCCCCAGTATTTATCTCTACTCAGATTAATGTGGTATCACTGTTGATAAAACTATATAAATATCACTGTTGATAAAACTATATAAATATCACTGTTGATAAAACTATATAAATATCACTTTTGATAAAACTATATAAATATCACTGTTGATAAAACTGTATAAATATCACTGCTGATAAAACTATATAAATATCACTGTTGATAAAACTATATAAATATCACTGTTGATAAAACTATATAAATATCACTTTTGATAAAAGTCTATAAATATCACTGTTGATAAAACTGTATAAATATCACTGTTGATAAAACTGTATAAATATCACTGTTGATAAAACTATATAAATATCACTGCTGATAAAACTATATAAATATCACTGTTGATAAAACTATATAAATATCACTGTTGATAAAACTATATAAATATCACTTTTGATAAAAGTCTATAAATATCACTGTTGATAAAACTATATAAATATCACTGCTGATAAAACTGTATAAATATCACTGTTGATAAAAGTCTATAAATATCACTGTTGATAAAACTGTATAAATATCACTGTTGATAAAACTATATAAATATCACTGTTGATAAAAGTCTATAAATATCACTGTTGATAAAACTATATAAATATCACTATTGATAAAACTAAATAAATATCACTGTTGATAAAACTGTATAAATATCACTGTTGATAAAACTATATAAATATCACTGTTGATAAAACTATATAAATATCACTGTTGATAAAACTATATAAATATCACTGTTGATAAAACTGTATAAATATCAGTTGATAAAACTATATAAATATCACTGTGATAAAACTATATAAATATCACTGCTGATAAAAGTCTATAAATATCACTGTTGATAAAAGTCTATAAATATCTATGTTGATAAAACTGTATAAATATCAGTTGATAAAACTGTATAAATATCACTGTTGATAAAACTGTATGAATATCACTGCTGATAAAACTATATAAATATCACTGTTGATAAAAGTCTATAAATATCACTGTTGATAAAATTGTATAAATATCAGTTGATAAAACTATATAAATATCACTGTTGATAAAACTGTATAAATATCACTGCTGATAAAACTATATAAATATCACTGTTGATAAAATTGTATAAATATCACTGTTGATAAAACTATATAAAAATCTATGTTGATAAAACTATATAAATATCACTGCTGATAACACTATATAAATATCACTGTTGATAAAACTGTATAAATATCACTGTTGATAAAACTGTATAAATATCACTGCTGATAAAACTGTATAAATATCACTGCTGATAAAACTATATAAATATCACTGTTGATAAAATTGTATAAATATCACTGTTGATAAAACTATATAAAAATCTATGTTGATAAAACTGTATAAATATCACTGTTGATAAAACTGTATAAATATCACTGCTGATAAAACTATATAAATATCACTGTTGATAAAATTGTATAAATATCACTGTTGATAAAACTATATAAATATCACTGCTGATAAAACTGTATAAATATCACTGTTGATAAAACTATATAAATATCACTGCTGATAAAACTATATAAATATCACTGTTGATAAAATTGTATAAATATCACTGTTGATAAAACTATATAAATATCACTGCTGATAAAACTGTATAAATATCACTGCTGATAAAACTGTATAAATATCACTGTTGATAAAACTATATAAATATCACTGCTGATAAAACTATATAAATATCACTGTTGATAAAATTGTATAAATATCACTGTTGATAAAACTATATAAATATCACTGCTGATAAAACTATATAAATATCACTGTTGATAAAACTGTATAAATATTACTGTTGATAAAACTGTATAAATATCACTGTTGATAAAACTGTATAAATATTACTGTTGATAAAACTGTATAAATATCACTGTTGATAAAACTGTATAAATATTACTGCTGATAAAACTGTATAAATATCACTGTTGATAAAACTGTATAAATATCACTGTTGATAAAACGATATAAATATTACTGTTGATAAAACTGTATAAATATTACTGTTGATAAAACTGTATAAATATCACTGTTGATAAAACTATATAAATATCACTGTTGATAAAACTATATAAATATTACTGTTGATAAAACTGTATAAATATCACTGTTGATAAAACTGTATAAATATTACTGTTGATAAAACTGTATAAATATTACTGCTGGTTACTGAAGACTAAATGGAAGTCCTCCTCCGCACTAAAGAATTGAACAACATTTATTGAATTGCACAGGTAAACATGGAGCTTAAGCGGTGGACAGTGATTACATGTTAATGAGGAGCACCTGGAGCCGGTCAGCTGGTTCATGGTGATCAATCCTTCTCTGCTGGTTCTGGTCCCACTTCAGATCCAGAACTGTATCACAGCTAACGGGCCATTTAAGAACAAGTTTTATTGAGACGAAAGGACTCTTATTTGCAAAATCTCTGTTTGCAGAAAGGAATGCATTCTTCAGTGAGTAAATACAAATCCAGCCTCCACTTTCACGGGCCGTGCCTTTAGTTTAAGAAGAACTATTGTGTGTCTGTAATGTTTTTCTGCTCCACCACAGCTATTCCTGGTACTGCCTTTCAGTCGCGGTGAAGAAATCCCCCAGAACATTCTTCAGGTACTCGAAGGTGGGTCGGTCCTCCGAGCTCTCCCGCCAGCACAGACACATGATGCCATACAGCCCTTCGGAGCAGTTTTCTGGCTTCGGCATCCTGTAGCCCAGCTCCAGGTTCTGGATGACCTCTGGGTTGGACATGCCTACTCGGCAGGTAAGATGTTTTCAGCAATTATAACACACGCTGGACTAGTAATTAGAGTATTTGTGTCATGAACATGAGTGAGTATTTACCAGGGTAAGGAATGCGTCCGTATGTCACTATTTCTGTGAGGAGGACCCCAAATGACCACACGTCAGATTTTATGGTGAAGGTGCCGTAGTTAAAAGCTTCTGGAGCGGTCCATTTAATGGGGAACTTTGCACCTGAAAACAAAGGATAAACTTTATTTCACAAAAGAGACACTTGGTAGAGCTACTGGACCGATTTCATCTCTTCAACTTTGTGGGATTTAAAATTGTTGTTCAGTGCAAATGCATTTTAACAAAATATAACAGGTAATATTCAACAAGATCTAACATTTAGCCTGATAGACAGGCCCTGAAATATGAAATAGGTGAAGGTCTCATTACCCTCTTTGGCCGTGTATTCATTGTCCTCAATGAGTCTCGCGAGTCCAAAGTCGGCAATCTTGCAGATGAGCTCACAAGAAACCAGAATATTGGCAGCACGCAGATCTCGATGAATGTAATTTTTCTGCTCAATAAAGGCCATGCCGTCAGCCACCTGCAGGGGGCAGCACATGATCAAACAAGCCATCAGTGCGTGTGGTGGAGAGGGTCTGTGTGTTTCAATACTGTGTCATGTTTGTGTATATTCAACAGATTAGCCAAAAGATGAACAAAACATGAAGCTTACGCCTCGGCCAGGTCGGTTCCTTCGACCCTTTAATCTCACCTGGGGAACACCTGCTCTACTTCACCTTTAATCAGACATCTAATTATTCCAGTGAATGTGTGTCTGAGTCAGTCAAACACTAGATTACTCATTTCCACTTAACTTCGAGGGATTCTGGTTCTATAGCTGATGAATGAGGAAATAGGTGTGAGGCAGCTGAGCAGAGCTGATGATTTCCACAGAATTCACCTCCCACAGTTAATAAGTGCCTGTATAATTTGGTGCTCTTTTTGTTTTTAACTATACAACTATTGAGTTTTGCAGGATTTAAGAATCTATCACATTGGAAAGCTGAGATGTACGTATGTCTGAGTATTTCATGAACCCAGCAATCTTTAATTCTCGGTTCCATTCATCTGCTTTTGTTGGGAAGGAACCAATCTGAAATTTTCAACAACAACAAAAAAAAGTGCATTCATTTAATTAGATATGTGCTTTGGTGACAAGAATCTGAGCATTTTTAATGGTGTACATACAAATTAAGCATAAATTACGGTCGTGGACAAAGTTTCCAAAATATGGCAAAATCTAGGTGATTAATGACTTGAATATTTATGGACTATCAAATGATAGTTAGTCAGTTTTACCACAAATATGATCAGTGCATTTCAGGTTTGTAAATGTTCTGTCTGTGAAATACATTCACCACACACTTCTGTGTAAATGCTTCCGCTCGGCTCAGATCTAAAGGCAGCGGAGAATTTTCCTTCTGCAAATGAAGAAGCTTTTGTCATGAGTGAAAGAAGATAAGACAGTTTTCATTGACGGTAGAAAAGAGATATCTTACCTGAAATGCCATGTCTATCAGGGTGTTCATGGGTAAACTGCTTCCCTCCGCTGTTTTTAGGTAATCCACCAGGTTTCCTGAAGGAAATTAGATGGAAGTTATAGCTTTTCAATAAAGCATTGATTTATTTGACTAACTCACTAGAACTAGATTACCACAAATTCATCCTAATTTGTTATACATATTTTGTACAAAAAAAAATAAGCAGCAACAAAAGCTAATATTAATTGGGAAACATGTAAAATCATGCTTTGTAATAATATTTTCCTTTTTCAAGAAAACCCTCGTCACGGACAGAAATAGACCGAGTTGGACCAAAATAGCTGTTGAAATCAGTGAACACGACACTTTGAGGAAGAACAGAGAACATCAGTCAAGTGAATGCTTATTTTCCGACAGCTGACTTTGTGTTGGGTTTGATTAGCACAGAACAAACCTCCTGCATGCCGGACAGCTGAGTCCAACTAAAGGAAAGCGTTTTAGAGGAATGACTGTGCCAGGAAAGAAGAGGCATTTACTCCTCTGATTCAGTCCGGAAGACCTCTTTTAAAGTCTGGAGCCAGAGCTCTTTGTCAAGGTTACAAAGGGAAGCTGGGACGACACGCCTGTTATTTTCCATCTTTGCTGTCCTTGATAATAAAAAGTGGGGGACAAACTGAAAAGACAAGAACTCCAAGCCCTCATTTCTCTTGACAACAGAAGTGGTTTGTGTCCTGTCCACATGTGGATCCCAGAGAAAGCGGCAGCCTCATGTGGAACCACTGCTGGTGGTTTACAAGCCACTCAGAACAGCACACAAAGGCCCTCCATTCAGCCCAGAGGCTGTTGTTGTGTTTGTGACGGCGTCTCTGCATTCAGCTATTGTTCCTCAGTGAAACAGAATTACAAAAGTCTTTTGAGGTGAAAGGGAAACAGATACTGCATTACTTTCATGACTGCCGCATTTGGGCATACTAACCTTTGATTATCATTGTGATCTGGAAAGTTGTTTGCTGTTGCTACCATGACAACACATTATTAGTTTGTGTAATTTCTCATGCACATTATGTAAGAAGACAGAGAAAAGACGATGAACCAGTGGTGAGATGCTGAACAAACGGCAGTTGTAAAAGCTACAGTTTGTTTACTGCAGCTCAACATGCCAATATTTGTGTACGTGTCTGTGCATGTGCATAATGCAGAATGTGGACTAAAGCCAGGCATCATCAGGGGTCTCTGTGAACAATAACATGGTGATTCATCCTCTCCTACTTTAACACACCTCGTCTCAGACCAGGGGAGACCGTCTCCTGTCTGGAGAGGCCCGGAAAACAAGTGAAAGTTCATGTTTGCTTTGAAACATTTTAGCACATCTCAGTGAACACAGGAGAGTCATGAGGAGGAAGTAGCCAATCAGAAGCTGGGCCACTTCAGCACAGCGCCATGCTTGACGGGGCGAGGACTGGGAGCTCTGTTGTGTGTTTGCCCAGACAGATGCATTCATGTTCAATCTCAGGTGATGATAGTACTTTATGCTTCCCGTAATGTTCAAATCTTGTACTGTATCAAACACAATGAAAAGGAAGGGGGTGGCGGATGTGTGATCAAAAGACATTCAACCAACTGACTAGAATCACTGGAGCTTACTCATGAATCGATGGGTCGGTTTGTTCAAGCATGTGCTGTTACCCAGAATCCAACGACAGATGAACAAGTTTCATCATGAACACCTATGACACGGAGCTGACTACACCGTGTCTTTGTCTTGGCTGCAGGCAGCTCAGCCGAACAACACCGTCTCTGGCATTCATGGCAACCAAGTGGGAGATTAGGAAAATGATTGTTTCAGACAGGCTTGGACATATTTAGTTGACTAAAGAAGGAGGATGATTACAGATGGATGTCTTTTTAATTTATCTTCAAATGAGCATTCATTCAATTGAAATATGGTTCCAGGTTTTTCTTTTCTTTTGATGCTTCCACTGTTACCTGGAATTCCCTCTGGAGGGTTGAGTGTTATTGAGCCGTTGTGCGAAGGCCCCAGGTTCTTCCTACCGTTTTCCATGTACTCTGTGACGATATAGATTGGCTCCTCGGTAACCACGGCAAAGAGGCGGACGAGGCGAGGATGCTGCAGGTTCTTCATCATGTTGGCTTCTGCTAAGAAAGCTTCCACTGACATTGTGCCTGTCTTCAGATTCTTGATTGCCACCCTTCTGTCATTATTGTAGATGCCTGAAAATAGACAGATATCACTGAGTATCAGAAGGGTGTTGATTAAAAAAAACGACAGATGTGAGTTAATAGCAATGCTGCCAGCTCTGCTTTGGCAATTCTTTTGGCTAAATGCTAATGTCCGCTTACTGTCATACTCCCAATAACAATTTTTTTTTTTTTTTTTGTGTTAGCATTCTGCTATTAGCACTAAACCTAGTGTAGCGCAGGTGTCATTATTTTTGTGCATGCCTGGTCATGAACCAAAGCCATGTATACAAATTCTAATTTTCAGATGATTGATTCTCCTTGCATCAAATCTCATGAATGCCTACAAACCAAATGTCTGCCAATCTATCAATAATAATAAACTTTATTTGTATAGCACTTTTTTTAAACTTCAGTTACAAAATGCTTCACATAAAATAAGCCATTAAACAAAACAACAATTATCTGGTGGAGTGAAGTATTAAGTGAACATTTTGACCTGCTGATGGCACAAGAGAAAAGTTATGGGGATTCCTGTAGTTATTTGAATTCACCTTCTGGGGAGTAATTCATTACTTAAAAAACAAAAATGACAACATCACCATAGTCAGCCGGTTTCACCTTTTTGTCAATGTCTGTATAGAATTTCATGACAATCCTCCACAAGTTAATTAGATTAGATAATTGGATTGATATTTTAACCAAAGCGATTGACTGATTGCCACAAACTGAGCCATGAAGCAAGCATTGCTAAAGAAAAATGTGCACACACCAATTTACTGTAGAAGAAAACTCAGCTTTCATCTCATTATGTAAGTTGATATATGCAGTGCCTATTTCATGAGTTGTGATATGTGCTGGACTTTCATTTAGACATGATCTCATTCAACCTGCAGTACACCCACACTCATTTATAGCATGTCAGCTAAGGTCACGAACAACCACTTCAGTCTTATAAAACACTGAACACATCACCATGCATGAAATGTAGTAATGCTGGGAAGAAATTATATTATCTATCCAAAGCATTGCTCTGTCTCTGTTATCTGCAATAGGAATTCTCTTGTACAAGATAGCTATCACGTCGATATGTCCACATGAACGAAACATTTCATAGCCAATGCCAGTTACTAACATTATTCCAGTATGTCAGTGAACTAATGTTTGGATGAGGACAGAGAAACTAACACAGCGCCCAGACAAATGCTGTGAATAGAAAGTGGCTGTGACCTGTGTTGGTCACGTTTAGATCTACGGGGGTTGTTTGGGATGTTAAAGATGCTGGAAAGCAAATTCCATGATTTTCTCCTCAGTACATTATATAATGTGAAATGAGTCGCTGGAAGATTCTGCAAAGATAGAAAACTTTGTCTCACTGAAATGTGGAGTTAAACTGTTGAACAGTTTCTCACCCGTCTTCAGCTCAGGTTTTGTTTAGGCGGAGCTAAAAGCTAACCTATCTACGTCACAACTACCTATCTACGTCAGATCACAGCCGGTTTATATTGGACAAATAAATTCTGATTCTATTGTTTTCATAAAGCAGGCTGCTCCGTCCACCAGAGAGACAGAGGACCAGTGGGACATCATGTATAAAGTCACTGAGAGGTTGGATGTCAGACTGAGTGGGGGAAAGAACTGCAGCCACAGGACTGTCCTACTGAACACTGAACAGCTTCCAGCGAGGGGGCGGAGCTTCAGCTCCTTCAGGACACGCCCCCAGTCTCAGCAGAGAAGACTGATGATTCTCTCACCATTTCAAAGCCTAATTTAAAAAACTTGTCGGTGTTTTTTTTCATTCAAATTTGGATGGGTAGTTAACAACCCATACTTCTGTGGTGTGATGAACTTAAAACTCATTTTCATTTCTACTTTACAGAATCTTTAAATGGTGCAAATGAAGATGGATAATTGAAGGAAATTAGCCCTCCAGTTGAATAATAATGGGGTTGTGGCACAAATTAGTGATCCAAACATTTTGCCGCCATCTTTAAATTCATACTCCACAACCACAATAGACTTTTGTGGAAGTATTGTGAAAAGTCAATTGCTCCAGTCAATGAGCTCATTGGACAGTGAGATTAATGTAGTTTAAACAATGTTAAATAACTGGGTTAATCCCTCCCATTCAGTTCAACCTGCAGAAACACCCGGGCTATAACTTCAGACTGAGCTTTGTTCATGTGCTGCATCTGTACCAAACTCTTCAGCTCATACTCGCACTCATGTAAATGAACTCACCCATCCACACTTCTCCAAACTGTCCAGCTCCAAGTCTGCGCTCCAGCTTCAGAGTCTCTCGAGGAATCTCCCATTCGTCCTGCCACCAGGGCTTCTGCGGTGCCCTCGACTGACACGGCTTCACCAGCCTTGTGCACAACCCATCTGCATCACCTGGAGAGCAGAGAGAGGGCCCAGGTACAGAGGAGACGGTGTAAGATCATTCAGTTGAAGACACCACAGGAAGCAGCATTCCTGATTAATCCCCTCAAGAGTCTGTGCTCACGTGAGTGATGCTGGACCAGCTCCTTCAGCGAGTTGAAGGATATCTTGGCTGTGATGTAGAAGCCACCGCTGTCCATGTTGCGGATCCTGTAGTGCTTCACTCCTTCACCTGTGTTGTGGTCCAAATCCCGGACGGATAAAGAGTACGACCCTGGAACAAACATTAACATGCAGATTTTACCTGACAAAATTGAGATGAATCCACCATTAACTTTAATGAAAAAAAATATGGTATCATGATAAGTTTTCATATCAATGGATTTTGTCCCTCCTATTACGTTTAAAAGTTTTACCTTCCAGTTGGAATGTGTAAACGGGACTCATGATGCTGTCATGCAGCCAGTTTGTTAACTTGAGTCCTGTTACATTTTGGCAAATTGCCTCCATCACAAGTGTGCTAATGTCGCTATTAGCAGTTCCTGTTGGCCCTCGGACGCACAGACAGCTATCACTAGTTACTGTGATGCTGAGAAAACACAATGAGGATTGTCAGGTAGGAAGTACTGATTACATTTTGGTGGTCAAAGGTCTTTGTGGCCATGTCCGTCCCATTCCTCTGTCTCATTCTTTTGGAGGCATCATCTCATAAATTTGGCAAAAACATTCACTCGGACTCGAGGATGAACTGATACAAGTTTGGTGGTGACAACATTTCTCAAATGTCAAATAAAATAATGAAGTGATACGATTTTATATTAAAAACATATCAAAGGTCAGCTTTCCTCAGACATCAAAATGTTCTGCACAAACAGCTTTCTGCCAATCATTGAACACCATAACTCAGAAACAGAAGCGCAGATTGTGACCATATTTTACATTTGGTCATTTGTGACTCATCTTGGATGCCCAGCTTGAAATGGTCTGTTTTAGAATTTTGTAGCTTCTTTTGCAGCAACATCTATATTTAAGGCATTAAAGTCTACTATCAATCAGTTTTATTGGCCAAGCATGTAAACACATATAAGAATTCCTTCAAAGTCTGATCACATGTATTATAGAAGTCTAGATATACATGGATGTAAACAGCAATTCTAGTTTGTGGCACCATACAATCGTGAGGAGGTATTCTGGTTTCTTCTTTTTTCTTTTTCATCTTTTCATGATTTTAAAGGACAAAGGACATCTGAGACAATGATATTCTCAGAAACTGTTAGTCAGTCTAAGTAACTATGATTCCCAGAGGAAACAGGAGTTTTGATACAAATGTTGGTGACACTCTTGATTTGGACACGGTGATGCTGAATTCTAACATTTTCACAATGATAATGTTAATTTGCTGATGTTAACTATTAGTGTTAACATTGCTGTGCAGAGCTATATACAAGCACTGTCAAAAATATGTATCTATGGTATCTTTCTAGAAGGGTTAGTAACCCACAGTTTGTAATGCTTGTCCAACACAAACAGTGAAATTCCACCAGTATTTTTGTCTTTAGCAGAAAAACTAAATTAAAGCAATTTAGGAAACAGGAAGGCGGGTTTGTGGGAAATGGATCTACACTACAAGTAATAAGACAAAGTGATATCGAGGGTACCAGGAGCTCACTTGTTCTACTGATCACAATTACATTCATGTTTAAAATGTGACGCGTAGAACCTTTAAGCAAATGTAACAGTGGTAAACCATATTCAGATAAATTGCTGAAAAAACCCTTTGAGAATCACTGCAGTCGGTATGTAATCTTAAATGTTATGGCGATCATATCACCTTTGGTCGTCTCACTCTCTCGAATCAGGAAGGAGCCCTGCGTGTTCCCCGGAGCAAGGAGGAGCCTCATGGCTTCATTTCTAGAAATGTTCTTAAAGAACCACCTGCAGCACAAAACACATTATATGCTTCAAACTTTGAGTTAACCACTTCCCCTTCCCTCAGGGACATGCAGTGTATGAGGTGAGATGATGTTGAGGTGGAGTAACATGGCGTTGAAAGCTGTGCCGTTATGTTTCCTGTGTGACATACGGTTCAGTCTCCACTGTGGTCATGGCAACAAAGTTGTATGGGATGTAGCCCCGCTGGCCTGTGGTGAGAGACTCGGCCAAATACCACTCTGCATCATCCCTGGATGTGAAAAGAGACCGTTAGTGTACATATCTGGGATGAATCGATTCACCTTCAGAAAGCAGTTTTAAGCTTATTTGACAGGGAAGTGATCGCTGCAGGAAATGAGCTGCTTCACCTCGTCAGTAGGGAAGTGGTTACGGAGAGAAAAGCTCAGTATGCTCAGTACTGAACTTCAATTTTCAGTTCTCCCTAAAGCCAAAATAAGGTTTTTTTTTTGTTGTAAATTTTGTATCTATATTATCACCTGTTGCCAGGTATGAAGAACACAACATTTCTCTTATTTCAATGTATTTATCTTCACATTTTAATGTCGGAGAAAAAGAAGAAGATGCATGAGCCCAAAACACACTGACGCCTCTTCACGCATGCAGACACATCTTTTTTTTTTTTCTCAAATATATAGCTGGAGATTAGCAAAAGCACTACAGATGAGATATTCAACTTTATTTCCTTCACCAGTATTTATTTGAAAATCCATTTTGTTACAGGTGTTTGGGTTTTCCTCTTTCAAATGTAACCATGTGGCTCAACTTTTTGATATTTGTTTGTATTTATTAAACTGTCGACAGGAGAGAGCGACTGGCTTTCATTTATCAGATGTAAATGATAGTTAATATAGTTGGTAAAGATGCACAGTGCTGATCGTGGTGCAAACGTGGTGGCCCAAAGCACTTAAATGAACTTCAGTTGCCGTGCAAGTGAGTGGATAGAAATGAATTATAGTCTGGGGCTGAAATATTGTTATATTTCTTTTTGCCATGCTTCAGTGTGTGTTCATAAGCAGCTTACTTGTTGATGATCTTGAGCTTGTCTCCTTTGTCAAAGCCCAGATCACCTTCATGGTTGGGTTCATAGCTGTATATGGCCACCACAAGGTTGTCTGCAAAAAAATATTGTTTCAGTTAATCGAGATACATTTTTGGAACCGTGTCAGTAGTTTCAAGTGTATCTTCACAAAGTTAATGGCTTTTGTCACATAAAGATGTTCACACTGCCAAAGAATATGAGTCCCTGATGTGACCATCCAAACACGGGAGATGGTGCTTGACCACAGCATTGCAGACACACTGCTCTCATTTTCATGCCAATGAGGAAAACTGGCATGAGAAATAGAGAATGTGAGGAAAATGGAATATTTCCTCTCAGCAAATGGTGAAATGGAAGGATTACTTCTGTCTAGATTTAGACTGCTAGGACTGAGAAAAGTGCAGACTTACATAGAGGTAATTAAAAACATGATCATGTCCTCGTGTATGCATTTATATTTCCAGTTATACTTGCATTGTCTGCCTGAACCTATAAAAGGGTTTCATTGTGGAGTTTCCTATATCAAGGGGGTCATTAGTTGTTCCAATTTTAATAGCCCTTGGAAACAAATGTGTGACTTCAGGTCATATGATAAAACATGGATTTGACCTAATTTCTCATATTACATTTTAACAACATTGAAGCCACATGCACCTGTAGATATTTAAAGACACAGAAAAACACTCTTTATATTTCTACCTGGTAAAGGTGATGTAGGAGGTGAATGCTGCGATGGATATGGAATCAGCTGATCCGTGTACTGACGAGAGAAAAATGAAGATTAGACTTGCATTTTGTATTCAGTTTTCCCCCCAAAAAACTTAATGTGAGATTAATGCAGTATAACCAGAGAGTTGTATGTCATATTCACAGTAAAAATCGTTGTGGTTTGATATACAGCCTTGACGGTAAATTATAGAAAGTTTTGTTTTTGTTCCAGACAAAATGTGTCCGTGTCTGGTGCAATTCAGGTGGTTTTCTCCTTTATTTAGATTTTAATGGGACATTCAGCTAACAGAGAGGAAACAAACAACATTGGGAGAATAGTGGCACTCCCATTTAATTACACAAACAAAAGACAACTTCCCTTGCAGTTATGTAAGTTACAAAAGTATAAAACGTACAATAGCAGTTTGTACTTTACAATGATTATGGAATTTACAGAGCAGAGAATGAACTGTGATGTTCACACCTTCTCACTTATTCTGCAGTTATCTTAATGTTTATGTCCTTCAAGTGTTCATTCAAGCACACAAACAACCACAAGCCATCCATGTCAGGCTCACTTATAAACAGCCACTCAGTCACACACTGCAGTGTACAACGTACTGACACAAACATAAATGCAGTACATGGTGCACATACAAAATGTACACTTACTGTATTACATGACTGGGGAGGTATGGCACAGTTGCAGTGTTCACAGATTTCATCCAAGTTCTCGATCCAGTCACTGTCTGAATAGTCCGAGCTGCAGTTACATCCCATCTTTCCTGCATTTTGAAAGTCACAATTATTTTTCAAAAGGTATTGTATGGTCATCATACAGTATATTTATAATAATAGTAATAATTGGGAATTTTTATTGGAAGAAAATTCATTTTCTTTTTGATTGGCATCTTAGACAGCCATAATATCCTGTAATAAATGTATTTCATACCAATTCAAGACAGCTTTCACATTTAAGCAGCACATTTTGAATGAAGCATACACAACGGCCTAATGTTCATTTTGTTTCTTTAAATCTAAGTTTCAAGAACAACCTCTTTCTTGGTTGGATTTCAAGATGCATGTATTGTACGCTTCAGTCAGATGTGACTGAGGGCTTCGCCTCAAAATGGAGGCTCAGTGATCATTGGAAAAATTAGGTCGAACACCTGTAACGGAGCTCTCAGTTTAGACACTTTTTCCCACATGCAAACACACACAGTGAAAGAAACCTCCATTTAGGGCTGACAAAGTTTAATGAACATGTTCAGCGCTGCAAATCACATGCCTTTACGTACTCTAATTCTAATTCCGATTTGAATAGTTTCAAACTGTACTCTAATGCTAATCTTGTAAAATCCAACGTCTGCACATGCTCTGCATTGTTTCCCACTGGTGCGCTGTATGAACTGGCTTTCTCAAGCTTGCTTGGCTCCCATTGGAGTCCTGGTGAAACAGGGTCAGTGGGCTAATCGCAGCAGCGGTCTGTCCAAAAGGCCCAAAGCCGTGAGAAAAATCTGGAGAGCCGTGACCCAGCAACAACAACCCGCTGCTGAGACTCCGAGAAACGAATCACAGGAGGATCAGCAGAGTTTTTAATGTTTGTTTAAATGATCAGTACTCCTACGCTGACTGGCCTTCACTCAGGGAGTCATGCAAGTCAGAGTTTTCCTTCAAGGGTTTGCCCTCTCCTTATAATGTGCAGCTGAGGGTCTTTCCAAACACACACTGTTGATTGTTGGATGGGGATGTAGTAAGTCTGCAAGTGACCTTCGACATTTGGCTTAACTCACTCCATTTTCAGTGAAGCTTGCAGACATAAACCATAAACAAAAAACATTTTTACATATATTTCTGTAAAGAAAGGGTGAAGCACCAATATCACAGTAGGAACTGCTGTTGCAAGTTCAATTTAGAATTTATTCCTCACACCCAGTCGTTATTTCCCACATTATTTCCAAAATGTCACAAGTAATAATTTACAAACACATGAATCCCCCAAACTTCTGATTTCAGTGATAAATATATAAAGTGGATTAATGAGACACAGTTCAGATTTAATGACAAAAAGAAAACACGGCTCGTATAACGTCTTTGTAATACTTATTTTCATCAACAGTGAAGATCACAGAACCAGTTCTGGTTCTGTTTTTGGTCTTTTTGACAAACCCTCCAATGTAAATGGAAACAGAAGATGGTTTTTCAACTAACTGGACATTATTTCTGGGTGCTGTGGTTTTTCATCTACGCATGTAAATTTTTAGAATACTACAAATTTTATACAAAAGTAAAAAAAAATCTAAACAATCCCTCTGATTTATGTATTATATTTGTGATAATGTATAATAATAACAAAGAAAATTAAAATGTTTATATTTATACCTTTGTCACAATTCTTTATTTCTAGACTTAAACTTGTCTGGCTAAAAGAATCGTAAGTCTCAAACTTACCTCTTGAAATATGAAATGTCTCTTCAGGCCTCCAATAGTGTCAGATTTCAGGTGCTGCCATTGAGATATTCTTTGTGAAATACTTATTTGTTTAAAGAGCTACTTAGAAAGAGGTGCGTTTTTCACCCGTGGAGTTCGGGTGTGAAGATGTCATCATCCGCCTGTTATTATAACTAGCTCAGCGCTATGAGTGCTGATGTGGTGTGGAGGAAGAGAGCAGCCCAGAGTTTCCTGTCGTTGAAAGGCTGAGGGATGCTCTGCAGGCTTGTAACAGGTGTGCTGTGCAGCTGTGTTAGCAGGGTGAACGTTGTCGGCTCCTAAAGGGGTCAGGACAGCACCTTCCCAAAGTGGGAAACAAGATGTGAATGTTCCACTACAGTTAAAAAAAAAAAAAAAAAAAAAAAAAAGCTGCTTTGGTCAGCTGACAAGCCAGCGCTGAGGTTTTAGCTGTTTGTATGCTTTGGTGTTGCTAACATTGAGTAGTCTATATAATGTGTGAATCACTGAGCTTAAAGGTGAGGAACACCTTCACTGTGCACCGAGGCGGTGGTCTGGAGTTATCGTAAGGAAATATAAGACAGGGGATTTTAAATCACATCAGAACGATCTTATTATAACCAGCCTAATCTTAATTTATCATTACAACTGTAGGATAATGTCGACCAATAGGCAGTTTGTGTTTCCTGAGTTGTGGTTTCAAGGTTTAGTATCGAAAAGACTACAAAGCTTTTTTCAGTCAAACATGTGGTTTGTGTCTTTTCTATTTATGACCAGTAAACTATTTAAAAATAGACTTTTGTCTTGGTTTTCTTCAGTAAATCAAGCAGATAGAACTAATCATGAATATCTGACAGGGAAAAATGTTAATCAGTGGGTCTCACTTTATTTTATTTTAGCGTTGTTTTCACCATGTCTCCATTGAAGCCTTGAGATGTACCATGATCAGATTGTTAACACACTCCAAGCATGTGCCGTCGCGTTTTCTACAATGCAGACAACTCAAAATGTGGACCGCAGCTCTTCTCTTGTGGTGAACGGCTGCTGCAAACAGAGCTGCACTGGCAGGAAGTCAGTCCAAACATTACAGGAAATGCACAGAAATATGTGCTTACAAGACTGCCACAGCATAGATTAAACTCATGTCTTTTTCCGTTAATTTAAATCCAGTACGGCGTGTGAAGCTGTTTCACTTCTTGACATTGTGATAGTGATATATGTCACAGAGCCTGTTTGTGGGCTGATTTTTATAAGACAACTACAATGTAGACGATAAGAAGATGAACATTCATAGCATCAGTTACTGAAGGCAGAATCTAATCATGGAAGAAATCCTCTTTAATGTGATCGATACTACGGTGAATCAACAGAAACATACCAACAAGAAGCTCGCCATCTTTGGAGATGGGCTTCTGGCAGGCCTGATGAGGCTTTCAGGGAACTCCTATTGTCCTCTCAGCCACAGTTCTCACTACTTCCAAAAATGTGGTTGGAAATCACATTCTGTTACGCAATCAAACTGAGATGCTATTAATACACAGCACGTTTTCCAACCTCTTACAACCCAATTCATGATGCAGGTGCTGGCCTTGTTTTGTTGCTGATGCTTACTCATGTACGTCATATGTACATTTTTTTTTTTTTAGCTTCGTGGTAAACTGATGGCTGCATATGCTTTCTTTACACTATAATATTTACTTTGGCTCATGATGACATTTGGTATGAGATGGGGGGAACAGGTCCAGGGAAAGAATGTGCAGTACTTTATTGGAACAACATTCACTGAAGAATTAGACCTTTTTCCATATCATATTCATTTCCATGTTTCCCACTATTGAGATCTCACATCACGCATGAGGTCATATGTGTCCTGAAGTATGCCACATTAGGATCATTTCAACAGCTCTCATTCACACAATGAGCGCACTCTCTCTGCCAAAGCAGATGTGGTTTCTTGTTCGACTAATTATGTCCAACGATGTCTCTGGTTCTGCAACTCCCTCAAGGGCGTCATTCATATATTTTGACATTACACCGGGTCATGAATGTCTCGTGGAAGGAAAGATGACTTTATTGTGCCTGGGTGACTTCAGGGCCACGGATGGATGGTGAGAATGGATCTGATGGAGTATATGGTGACACTTTGCACAGATACTGTAGATGCAAAAACCGAACCCCAAAGTTCACTTTCAAATCATGCAGTAATCAGCATTTTACACTTGACACATGACAATGTCTCTTTAATATGTGTACGAAAAGAAAAGAAAAAATTGCTTTTGGGTTAATTTGTCAAGTAGATACTGTACATTCATATTACAGTAGCAGGATTTAACCATCTGTACAGTATGATACCAATTTCAATAGGTGCTTTATACAACTACAAACACTTTTTTTTTTTTAAATCCCTCATTCATTCTTCTCTCTTGTTGTAAACTATATAACAAACCATTTAACTAGTTTTTAACTTGCCATTGAACAACAAAATACACTTTTCAGCCATATACAGCTTACAACCAGTTCTCTGCAGCATCCAGACATGGAAATGGAAAAAAAAAAGAAAAAAAAAAAGCACCATGCACGGCCTCCTGGTTCCTGTCTCTGCGGTGGTGAGGCTGTAGATGCATTTTGGGTTTATGAAATAAGATACTTGAGTGTGACCTCCTACTTCCTGTGAGGTGGAGACAAAAGCCTGATGAAGGCTTCAGTGGCTGGAGTAAGCTGGTGCATTGAAGGACTCGCATTACTTCAAAGTGTTGTTGAACATTTACCTTATCTGACCAGATGAGACACAATCAGATGCACTGACTTCATATTTTTAGATTTTTGGGTCAAAAATCTACTTGTGGCCCCTCAATTTATTTTTAGAATTCCTCTCCCATTAATCGCCCAAACACCTCCATGATCTTGGTCATGCCCCTAGGTTGCACAAAAGTCAAGTCATGTGAGCTTTCTAAAAAGTACCAGGAACATAAAGTTCCTGAAGGCAACGTTTGGTGTGCTGAAAAAAAGCATTTTCTTATTTCTGTGACAACCTTCAGTTAATTTCGTGCTACCTTCCCATTTGCATTTAGCTGGGAAACTTTATTTTTGCAATATCAATTGACCTGAGATATTTCATATTTGTATTCACTTTACATGTAACGATAGCTGTTATTCTTTATCCATCCTGATTCACACTGTGAACTGACTGTGATCAGTAGGAAGCTGTGCTGCTAGAAAAGGTGTGTCCACAAAGGCTTCCTCATGCTTGTCAAGTCATTTCAGTTTTCACTCATGGCACCAGCTGCTGCAGCTACTCTTAATTCTGCCCCCACACACCTTCCGAAGAGGAAATAACCCTCATGCCGCCTCCATAAACACTGAGGAGGACGTGGAAACATCCTCGGCAGCATGAATGGAGGCGGTGGTCTTTAACATAGTGAGAAGCGTCTAGAGTTGATGTTCATCTTGGTGAGGCCCAGGTGTTTCAGAGGGGTGGACAGAGCGAAGGCTGCCTTCATGGGGATGTCACACAGCAGGTCGGACTCCTCGCCACACTCCTCCAACTCATATGTTGCATCATCCAGCATCTCCTTATGACGATCACACACTTGCTCCACTTTTAGCCGGTGGATCTCCCCACGCAGACGGATCAGCTGACGGGCCAGCTGGTTGTCCTGAACTTGCATCTCCCTCTGAGATGAGAGCAGAGGAGAGAGAGAGAGAGGGGGGGGGGGGTAAGTTTGAGGAGAAAATGAGCCTCAGTGAAGTAGCCTACCTGAAAATATGTGGACATTTGAATTTGGATGGCTCCTCAGAGTTTATCTACACATCAAATATTGTAAATCATTGCCATGTGAAATATATGAGCTGGAGTCTGAAACTGAGAAAACAGGCATCATATTGTTCCACAAACTTCGCCTATTTGTTTAGGCTGCATGAAATCCTTCATGCTATCTCTTGAATTAAGCCAAACACTCATGCAGAGCAGATCACTGACACTGAAGCAGAAAGAGAGACGATCATGATGATGTTAGGTTTGACTGGCTGAAGGGTGAAGTTATCAACTATTGCAATTCTTACCTGAGGCTGTTGGCACTATAATAATGATCAACTTTTTTCAATAGGCTATTATGTTCTGGTACAAATGAAATGAAATGCTCAAGAGGAACTCACCAGCTCTTTTCTCAGAAACTCCAAAGCATCATCAATAGTATCAAAGCCACAAACGTTGCGCACAACCAGTTCTGAGTTCTCGTCTCTCAGGATTGACGGCATGGAGAGGACATGTCCTCCGGGACCCGGACCGGCTGCTGAACTTATCTCCCTCCAAGCTCGGCTCTGGACGCGCTCCTGCCACTCCAGATAGGATGGTCTGCGGGTCTGTAACTTCAGCTTCTCCGTAAGTGCTTTCACACTGTCCAGATCCTCTGTGTCTCCCTCGGAAAACTCATCTCCATGCTCTTTAAAATCCATCGATGCAGCAGCGGATTCTCGTTAAGATGGCAGCTTGATCAGAGCGCAGCAGGTCCGAACCTGCTTTATAGGCAGTAATGAACCAGTGGCCGCCCAGAGGGACACGGAGGGTGGATCCTTCACAGCCTTCTGGAAGTGAACAGGTCAGAAAACTGCCCCGAGACAACAAATATTCTATTCTCTTTTTTATTTATTTTTTTACGGAAAATAGAAAAACAAATTTATAACTGTGCATTCATCATTTTGGATAATTATAACTAGGCTACTCTGGGGATTTCCAGTCAAATGAGTCCTTGTTTACGCTGAAGTACCAAAAACACTTTAGGCTACTTTAAGTGAGCATTTCTTTACAGGGAGGTTCTTCCTTTTTTCAGTAAGCTGAAAAGGCTTTAATCATATATATAAATATGCGTATTTATATATACTGTATATAATTTGGGTCGAGGTTGAATATGGTTCCATGGTGCCATCTAGTGGTCATCCAGCAGCTCTCATGCCAGCACATTATTGCGATCTATTTCGCCCTTGCAGAACTTTTACCAGCAACGTGTGACACATTTTCTGTTTCTCAGGAAACGTGCACTTCCGTCTTTTGTCGCCCTCAGAGAACACATGTTCCACTTCCAGAGCCGTGTCGTGTTTTGCAACCTGTGAATGAGAAGTTGTAGCCAGATGAGCAGAAGAAATACTGTTTCTAGATCTCTGATGGTAAACTAACGTGCTGCCCAACCTGCTGCGTTACAGAGGAGCAAAGTTACTTTCATTTTCTCACAAGAGAGGAGAGGAAGAGATTTACAGTGGAGAGCAGGAACCATCCTACAGGGACAAGAACAACAAGGGTTTTAGTGTTTGGGGGGCAGCTGATGGAGTTTTCTGAGCACATCAAGACCGCCAATGTGGAGGATGTTGAGCTCCGCCAGCAGCTCCACCCGCCGAGCAGAGGCACGCTGTGCGTCACCGGACACCACCTGCTCTTCTCTGACAGACAGGATGGCAGCTGCCGTCAGGTTCTACTGCTCCTCAGGAACATCGATGCCATTGAGAAAAGGTCAGTGATGTGTGTCTGTGTGTGGGGAGGGATGGATGGGGAGAAGGGGGAGGGGGGCTATTTGTGAAGAAATACATCTTGTTAAGTGGTTTCACTGTGATTTTAGACAGAAAGGTTATAGGCTGCAGTCACTTGCTTCCATTTGTTTCCAAATTTCCAGAAGATTAAGTTTGATTGACAGACATAATGCTGTATTTCATTGCTTGATTTTTAAATGGTCACATATTTAATCCTACTAATCAACACAAAGCTGTCTTAACTGTGTCAGTGAATGCAACCATGTCTAATTATTCCCTCAAATCTTTTGAACCAGTGTGGAAAACCTTTTGGGCTCTTCGGGCTTCTTCTCTAACACCGGCCACAGTGACAGGTTGGACATCTGATGGTACCGCCGTGTGTCTGCTGTCTGCTGCTCTTCTTGAAAACAGCACCTAATAAAACATTTGTTAACATATTGCAACCACAGTTTGTCTTCTGTTTTGACACCTTCAAATATGCTTCCGTTCTGTTTTGCTTGCTACTAACAGTTTCTTCCCAGGCAGTGAAGGCATTGCTGAAACAGAGAATATGTGTCACCACTCCCGTTTGTCAGGAAGAGAAATCCCCTCTGACTGCTTTCGGCCTTCTTGCTGTGCTCCGAGTCGAGCTTCCTGCATCACAACGGTCCAAACGTGGGGCTCTGAGGGGGGAAGTGGACCTGAGGGGTGGTTTCCATTGGTGTGACCATTAGTGTGTGTGTGTGTGTGTGTGTGTGTGTGTGTGTGTGTGTGTGTGTGTGTGTGTGTGTGTGTGTGTGTGTGTGTGTGTGTGTGTGTGTGTGTGTGTGTGTGTAGGATATCTGGATCCTCAGGGATGATCACCATCAAGTGTAAAGATCTGCGTGTGCTGCAGCTGGACATCCCCGGCATGGAGCAGTGTCTCAACATCGCTCACTCTATCGAGGTGGATTGAACCCTGAAGTGTAACCCACGGGGACACTGATAGCTTTCTGCACTTTACGTTCCTCCTTTGAATTCATCGCTGCTCTGACTCTGGCGATGTCTGAACTTTGTGTAGACGCTGTCCTGTCTGGACTGTGTGCCGGAGATGTTTCCTTTCTTTTACCGCCCTGCTGATCTCCGGCTGCAGGACCAATGGGGTCTCTCATCCCCCGAAAAGTACTACAGTCAAACGGAGGAGCTCGTAAGCAAATGATTTAATTCTTTATCCCATTTTTCGCTTTACAGGAATGTAGTCTCACGTGCATAAAACCTAAAGACACAAAAGTCTCCCATGGGACCTTCCCCAACAAGCAACCACATGACAGGAAAAGGCTGGGAAGCAGGAAGTAGAGGTGAAGAACAGGATATCCCTGTTGCTCAGCTTTCATTTATTTTGCCGATTTGCAATTTTCGTAGACCAAAGTAAATGTGGCGGCCTCGAGATGGGCAGAGCGGCACAACACGGGGTGCAATTGGAAAATAGAAAAACACTGCACGTTCAGATTAGTTTGAAAGAGAGATTCTATTTATATTACAGTTGCTATCAATGTAAAAAATAAAAAAAAACCCAGCTGTGTGTAATTACTAAATGAAGCTGACCTTTCATGAGTGCAATTTTTGTGTTTTGGAGCTGTTTTTATGGCTTCAGTGTGCAAAAGCACACAGAAACAAAGCTATCCAAAATCCCACCGACAGCTTTGGCAGATGTCCTGTGTTCAATACCTTTTACATAAAACGTTGTAAAACAAGAGTTTTTGAATGCAAACTTCTGATTCAAGTAATAATTAAACCGACTCTTTTCTATTGAATTGAATGTGAATCAGGTAGTTGGTGTGCGTTATGACACAGTGGCCAACCCCCGTCATTTAATATGAAACTACAAATGAAAGACAATGAAATTACATATAGAAGAATTGCAGTTTAAAAGCCTTTTCACAGACTCATCTGGTTTAGTAGTTTAGCTAACCATGCAAGAACATGCAAGAACATGCAAGAATGTGACACTGTGACATTTACACATGGCAGCATGGTCCATTTAATTAATGATTGTAAAATAAAGTAGGAACACACAGCATCAACACAGTTTATGTTGTTAATAAATGAATTGCATGGGAAGCTTTAGTGTGCGTAAGTTACTTCTGCTCACTCCTCAACATTGTTCCAGCTCCTGATTTCAGTATATTGGATGATTGTTCTTTGTTCACTTTCCCATTTAATTGATGGAAGTGTTTGGTGTCTATACGACTCAGGTTTTTGGCTGCACCCGGACTCACTAGAGGTCTAAGCAGTCACCACCTGCGACTATCCTCCATCACCTTCTGTCTCCACTGTTTGCAGCATGAGAGGTGGAGGTTGAGCAGCGTGAACAAAGACTACTTGGTGTGTCCCTCGTACCCGCCGGCTGTCATCGTCCCTCGCAGCATCGATGACGATTCGCTGAAGAAGGTGGCCAAATTCAGACAAGGAGGACGCTTCCCTGTTCTCTGCTACTACCACCAGAGGAATGGGATGGTGAGGTGCTCTAATGTTAGCACACATAGTATAACCGAACATTGCTAAATGGACAAAAACCTTTCAGGTAATCATGCGCAGCAGTCAGCCGCTTCCTGGAGCCAATAGGAAACGCTGCAGAGAGGACGAGCTCTTGCTTCAGGCTGTGATTGACAGCTCAGACAAAGGTTACATTATTGACACCCGGTCCAGTCAGCAGGCTCAACAGGCCCGGATGATGGGTGGAGGATTTGAGTCCAAATCGTGCTATAGCCATTGGAAGAGACTGCACAGACAGATGGAAAGGTTTGTATGTAAAATGTATGCAGTCAACTGGTTGATGATCCTGATCTGTCCCGTCAAAACTAACCTCACCGACATCGTTTTCTTCATGTGTGTAAACAGGGGCAAAACGCTCCAGGAGAGTCTCATCAAGCTGGTGGAGGCCTGTGGGGACGAGTCCCACAACATGGACCGCTGGCTCAGTAAGCTGGAGAATTCAAAGTGGCTGTCTCACGTTCAAACTGCTCTGTCAACCGCTGGTCTGCTGGTGGAGTGTGTGGAGAGGTAGGAGCTGCACTCAGTGGACTGTGGGACCTCCTGCTGTTCACAGCTGATGTGCACTCATCACACGTTTATATAATTGCAACTGTTTTTTTTTTTTTTTTTGAGGAAGTGCTTTCACTTTGAAAACTTTACAAGTTTGTGGTAAAATCCACAAAGAACAATGTGTAAAGAATGTACACAACACACAGGCAGTATGAATTTAACAAACCTTGATTTACCTTTTTGTAGCTAGAAAATGAAGAAAAATATTATAGGCAAATACTGGACAAGGACATTCGGGCAGCATAGCAAGTAATTCCAATACCAACAGACACCTGTCATTGGCAGCTGCTCAAAAAGTAATACATATGTGCCTTTTCTTATACATGTGAAGGAGCAGGATATATATATATAATATATCTATTGCTATTGTCCAGGGACAGTCACTCAGTTCTGGTTCATGGCTCTGAGGGGACAGACTCTTCTCTGCTCATCAGCACTCTGGCTCAGCTTATCATGGACCCATGCTGCCGCACACTGGAGGGCTTCCTGGCTCTGCTGGAGAGGGAGTGGATACAGGTGATTGGACGGGGGAAGATTTTGGGGAATAAATGTTGGTCACAAACAATTCAAGCAAAAGTTACAAATAGTTGCAATGTAACAAGAGCATGTTACTACATGAAGAAAGACTCAAAAGCTCTCTAGTTTTCATTATTTTCATTATTTCCTCAAATATATTGATTTGTCTTTACTTTTATTCTATACTTAAAGTCTAAAATTATTTTGGGAATGCAAAACATTAATAAAGGTCAACAAATTGGTTACTACATTTAGAAGTGAAGAGTTTAAATCAAAAAGAAAGTATTTCAAAGAGTAAAGCTTAAGACTACAAAACTGTGTGCAAACGTTGTGGCAAAGTAAAATAGACATCCAAAGCTGAAACTGAACACAAAGTTAAAAATGAGCAAAATCCTGTTTGTGTGTGCTACATGAACACGCTACATGAACACGTTACATGAACACGCTACATGAACACGTTACATGAACACGCTATATGAACACGTTACATGGACACGTTACATGAACACGCTACATGAACACGCTATATGAACACGCTACATGAACACGCTACATGAACACGCTACATGAACACGCTATATGAACACGTTACATGAACACGCTACATGAACACGCTACATGAACACGTTACATGAACACGCTATATGAACACGTTACATGAACACGCTACATGAACACGCTACATGAACATGTTACATGAACACGCTATATGAACACGTTACATGAACACGCTATATGAACACGTTACATGGACACGTTACATGAACACGCTACATGAACACGCTACATGAACACGTTACATGAACACGTTACATGGACACGTTACATGAACACGCTATATGAACACGTTACATGAACACGCTATATGAACACGTTACATGAACACGTTACATGAACACGTTACATGAACACGTTACATGAACACGCTATATGAACACGCTATATGGACACGCTACATGAACACGTTACATGAACACGTTACATGAACACGTTACATGAACATGCTACATGAACACGCTACATGAACACGTTACATGAACACACTATATGAACACGTT